>NW_005871062.1:1438081-1442007 GCF_000147115.1 Myotis lucifugus
CACACACACCACACACACACACACCACACACCACACACACCACACACACACACATCACACACCACACACACACACCACACACACACACACCACACACCACACACACCACACACACACACATCACACACCACACACACACACCACACACACACACACACACACCACACACACGCACACACCACACACCACACACCACACACACACACACACACACACCACACACACACACACCACACACACACACACCACACACACACACACACACACACACACACACACACTTTCTAGTTTCATTCCATTCTGTCTTGACTGCTGTAGGTTTGTTCTGCCCCTCTCCCAACCCTGTCCTTGCATCAAACCAAACCGAAGACCATGTTTATTCCCAGGCCAACCTCCGGGAAAACAGACATCCTGAATATGCTTCCTAAACTTCCTATTATGCATAAAGAACACATTGTCCTTTCAAAGCCAAGACTGAGACCTAATATTTGCCCCATGCATCGCCGCATTACACAGTAACCAAGAATGTGGACTGCCTATAAGCAGCCTTGCGAGTTCCTCAAGTGCATGAAGTCACAGCCACATTTGCTCTAGCTAGACACAGCCAAGCTGAACTCAATTTTCCTGTTGACTGAGGGGCATGTGTCGACCCTGTGGGACCATCGGCCTGCCCAAAGGTACTATCAGCATGGCACTCCCATGTTAAGGAACCACTTGTGGACAACATGATCCCCCAACCCTGGGAGAAGGATAGGCAAAATGTAGTGGAGTACTTCATGCAGCTGTTAGAAGTCATTGTCTAGTTGCACACATGGCAGAATGAACGGATATTAAAACCATAATACCAAACAAAACGCCAGAAGCAGAATGAGGTAGAAAAAAACCCATAATCATTTACTTACATTAGAACAACATGCATCCTAAGCAACTAAACAATAATGACAAGGAAATGTACACACAAAAGGATAGTCATCAAGCATATTAGAGTGTGTTGCCTATGGATGGGGATATGGCAATGAATAAGTAAAACAGGACAGGGAATTTTTAGGGACCAATGAGAATAATGTGTCAGGAACTAAAGAGTGTGATTAACTCAATCATCTATATTCAAAACCAAAAAAGGAAAGACACAGAAATATCTGAGCTGACCCAGGTTTAGATTCCCAACCTCAGCTGCCACTTCCCACTCAAGTCAAACAGGGTGACCTGCACACAACACTCCTGAGTCCCGCCTTTGATTACTCTGCCCTTTGCATAGCCAGGTCCATTCCACCTCTCAAGGTCCAGCCCCCATGCCACATCCTCGGGAGGTTCCTGCCACCTCTCTGAGCAAGCCATGCACTTTCTCTGCACCACACTGCAGACATGGTGAGTGTGCCTGGAAGCATGCCCTTACGTGTAGGCAGAAGTGGTCTCATAGAGCCTCAGGGTGGGATTGCTCTTTACAGAGGGGGTAGGGCTGCAGTGGCACGTGGTGCCTTTGACCATCTGTGCTCCTGGATTGTAAGTCATGCTAAGGACTCCCTTCAAAGGATTTACCCAAAAGGAGGCCTTTCTCTCAGAGATGCAATACTTTTCCAGGAAACTCATCACAAAGAAGAGACACAGAGGTATTTGATGAATGGCTAAATGACAAAATTGCTCTCATGAGCTCTTGGCCCTCTTCCCATGCCCAAGACAACTCTCTGGGGTCTGGACCCCTGTCCTTTCCTCCTGCAAGCCAGCTTGCCTCTCCCCTGTAAAACCACCCCAGCCCCTTTATCCTTTGTTTCCTCTAAAATTTCACTGGACTCTGGAAGCCATTTGCCTGTTATTCCTGTCACACACACCCCACCCAGACACCAGGCCAAGAGCTCTACAAACATAAAGATGCTGCAGATGGAAACTTCAGGAAGTAGTGAAAGCTCCACTCCCCACCTCCAGCATGTATGCTGTCAGAGAACATGTATTTTTGAGTAACTATTATATTTATTTTTTTAATCCTCACCCAAGGATATTTTTCCATTGATTTTTAGAGAGAGTGGACAAGAGAGGGAAAGACAGAAAGAAACATCAATGTGAGAGAAACACATTGATTGGTTGCCTCCTGCACGAGCCTTGACTAGGGCCGGGCCGAGGAGGAGCCTGCAATCAAGGTATGTGCCCTTGACGGTAATCGAACTCAGGACCCTTGGGTTGCAGGCCAATGCTCTATCCACTGAGCAAAACTGGCTAGGGCTTGAGTAACTATTATATGCTCTGTTTTAGCCCTGGACAAGAGTCTCTCCTTGACTTCCTTCTTCATCTCTGCATTGTTCAATTTTAGCAAGAATCCTGCTAAGTCATTTTAGCCATATCCCCAATCCTCTATATCTGATCCCTTTTGATACCTAAAGGGGTTGCTCATCCTCCACCAGCCCCCAAGTGATGTTTGATTACCCTGGTCTGTCTTCAGCAGAAATCCTGTTAAGTCAGTTTAGACAGAATCCTCTTATCTCTGATGTCTTTTCTTAGTAATTTTCTATCTATTAACCCCCACCCCTACCCTGCTCCTTGGCTATGAATTCCCACTGGTCTATGCCATATTCAAAGCTGAGCCTAATCTCTTTCCCCTACTGTGGTGGTCCCTACACCTATCACAATTGTCCCCTGAATAAAGTCTGCCTTATCATTCTTTAGCAGGTGTGATTAAATAATTTTTTCTTTGATAAGGATGCGATGGTTAAGTAAAAGCAGGATAGGCTTGCCCTCAAGGTGCCAAATGATAATTTACTACTTCCCACACGAGGGGACCACTCCCACCCACTCTCCAAATATGCAAAAGTGAATTTTGCCAAATTCCATTTCCATTTTCCTGGGGCTATGCAGTGTTGGCAGCAAAGGAGTGACTGGCTGGAGACCAGCTGCCTAGCGAGGTCCTGCCAGGACTGGTGCAGAAGGACCGGCTTGGCTCCCAACCAGGATGGCATCTGCTCAGAGTTTGGAGCCCAGCACACGCTAATTGTCCTGTGGCTTTGTGGCACTTTCAGCCTATCAATTGCGTTTTCCTTTTCTGGAAAAAAAAATGTTTTATTGACTTTTTAGAGAGGGGAAGGGAGAAGCATCAATGTGAGAGACATTGATCGGCTACGCCTCCTGCACTCTCCCTACTGGGAATCAAACCCGTAACCTGGACATGTGCCCTGACCAGGAATCAAACCATGACCTCCTGGCTCATAGGTCAACACTCAACCACTGAGCCACGTCATCTGGGCAGGGATCCTTTTTTTTCTAGTTGAGCTTTTCTTAAAAAAGCAACTCCTGTGGTTATTGGTTTTCTGCCTTGGATTTGGCTCACTAGAATTTTTCTTAAGGATGGAAGAGCTCAGAGAACCAGATCTGGATGTCTCTCCCATGCCAGGACCTGAGTGGGAGGGGCTGGTGACATCGTAAGGGAAAGCTGGCCCAGTGCTTACCCTACCACCCAATGCCCCGCTGCTTTCCTGAATGGCACTGGCCCTTTCTGGGCCCTTAGACAAGATGCCAGGGGCCCTCATCCCAGTCAGATGTTACTATTTGCTGTGTGGCCATGGCCGAATCCCTTCCCTCTCTGGACTAATATTCTCTCTGAATTTTTGAACAGGTAAAATTAAGAGTTGCAAAGGGACATTTTAAGCTCTGTAAAAAGGTAAGGCCCTGTAGGAACTCCCTGTGCTTCCCAGTCAATTTTACTGGGATTTAAAACTGACCTAAAAATAAAGTTGATTAAAAAACAAACAAGTTAGACCATGTGGTGAACCCTGGGCAGGTAGCAGAGCCCAAGTGCTAATAAGGGTTCTGCTTCTTCCTGTGTGGCTTTGGAGTGTACAGAAGCTTCCCTGAGTCTCATGTCCCCTGTTCTACCCACTGTGGCTACTGTGAGAATAAGGCTAATGAGGTTTTTAATACTGAGTTCATTATAGAGCACT
>NW_005871062.1:1442443-1470383 GCF_000147115.1 Myotis lucifugus
AGGGATGGAAAGGAAGGAAAGGAAGGAAAGGAAGGAAGGAAGGGGGTTTTTTTGCGGGAAGGGAGGACCCCCCCGTTGGGGGGGTAAAAAAGGCGGAAGGGAAAAGAAGTTGGAACCCGCAAAAAGTTAATTGGGAAGGGGAACCAGAACCAAAACCAGGATTGAAACCAAAACAAAAAAGCGACCGAAGAGAAGTGAAACACCGAGGAAAACTCCAGCAGAAAAAAAGCAGAATGAAGAACCAGAGAAGAAGGAAGAGGAAAAGATGAGGAAGGAGGTGGAAGAAGGAGGAAGATGGGGAAGAAGATGAGGAAGGATGAGGAAGAAGGAGGAAAAGGAGGAAGGAGGAGGAAGGAGGAAGATGGGGAAGAAGATGAGAAAGGAGGAAGAAGGAGGAAGAATCAGGGGAGAAAAGGAAGGAGAGAAGAGTGGACATAGTAGTAGAGGAAGAAAGAGAAGCAGCAACAGGGAAAAATAGCTGGGGGAAGCAGAAGCAGAAAGAGCAGAAGTAGAAGCGGCAGAAGCTGAAGCATAAGCAGGAGAAGCAGAGCAGGAGAGGAGCAGCAGCAGCATGCAGGCAGAGGCAGGAGAACCCGGAGACCATCTTGCAATCAGAATCGTCTGGGCCATGAAGATGGACAGAAAATTGTTCCTCAGACAAAAAATGAGAACAAAGGTCCATGCACCTTCTGTGGACCAAGCAGAGGCACAGGCCACTCCGTCCTGCTTTCCATGAGCACAGAGTCTGGGGCAGGGCGGTGCTCATGGACAGAAGGGGGCAGAGATGGCTCAGGCCCAGAATTTGGGAGATGAGGAAACGTCAGAGAGGCTTTAGAAAGAGGCAGGACTTGGGTCAGAGTTTGCAGGTGGAAATGGGATTTAACAAGTGGAATTGGGGTGGGGAAGAAGGGCTCCCTTCCCAGGAAAGGTTGGAGCCAGGTTGAAGGGCCGGATCACACACCCACGCCCAGAGTTGAGGAGCGAAAGCATCGGAGTAGGGGTCCTGACAAACCCTGCTTGTGAACTAATTCCTCTCCCAGTCAAAGGTGGGTGGCATGGAGGTCAGGCCTGTCATGGAACCATCTTCCTGCTGGCGGAGAGATGGCCACCAGACTGTGTCTCACCTCACAGTGCCTGTGAGGAGACCAGAGGGACTCAGTGCTGACGAGCAGGTGCTTCCAGACACTGGAGGATGAGGTGAGGGGAAGAGACCGAGCAAGGCTGGCCAGTAACCCTCCAGTGCCCGCAGGTCCTGCAGGAAGCCAGCTGGGCTGCAGAGAGGCCTCCACTTCCAGGGAGGGTATCAACCCACCCACAGAGCAGATGTTTCCTCGACTCCTCTCAGGAGCCAAACTTCCCAGAGCTGTTCTTTGAGCAAAGAGTGGCCTAGAGTACATGAAAGTCAAGCCCTGAACAGAGAATCTCAGGCCCTGTAGAAATCCAAGAGAGGGTGGGGAACCCCTGAGGCCTCCCCATTTATCCCAAGGACCCCAGCACTCATTTCCTGAGCCCTGCCCCAACCAGAGCTTATGAAGATGCCCCTTCCTGAAAACCCATGGCAGCACGACAAGGAAGCAATGCGATGGGCCATCATCTGATGGGGTATCTGCATGGACTTGGGGCTTCCCCTCCTCCCCCCCATCAGGGCACCACAAACCCCACCTCCAGGGTGAGCCTGGAGGGTCTTCCACCTGCACCTGTGTATGTGAGAGACAGAGAGTTGGGATGGGGAAAGTTGGGGACTTCCAAGCAGTGATGGGGTCTGTCATAGAGGAAATTCCAAGTGATGACAGAAGTTGGGGTAAAATGGGGACATCAGAGGTGATAAGATAAGGACAGGAAGGAAATTCCTCAGCCTTGGCAATGCAAGACAGCTTCCTAAGTCTGGTGAATATTAATCGGAAAATGCCTGGTGACACATTTCTCTCCATAGCATCCAGCAAGTGCTGGGCACGGAGAGAAGGTACTCGCAGGCAGCACACTGTGGTGCTTGGAGCACTTGGCTTAGGAACTTGGCCACTAGATCGCCTCTCTAAATGTCAGTGTCACCATGTGATGATGGTCCCTCCCTCCCATCCACATGCAAATGGCCTAGAGCAATACCTGGCAGATAGTAAATGCTCCATAACTCCTAGTTATTATATTATTAAAGAAAGCACATATTAAATGCCTACTCAATGACTGATTAGAAAAATTATATTAAAACCTGAATGAGCAGCAAAAAAGTATATTCTCAGTAAGTCAAAGGTGAAGGTGTTTCAGGGATGAGGGGGCTATTCTTCAACATGATGGCAGTAGGAGAGATGAGGACCATTTTCTCAAACCAGTCTTGTCTCTGAGTCCTATTTACTTTGAGTTAAATAACCACCACCAGTTACCTTGTATCCACCTGTGTTGTTTCCAGGTTTGCAATTACAGTAAAATCTGTGACTTTTTCAAGTCACTTAAGGGCAGGCTAAGCTGTCTGTTCCACCCTTCCCAGGCTGGAGCATCTTCGCAAAATGCTTTGAGAGCTACAGATGAAAGAGATGGCTACGCTGCAGGAGGGCCAAGGCTCGGAGGCTTCTCTGAGTGACAAGGAAGGAGGCCCGACTTCTGTGCATCGTGCAGCTAATTCATAGGACCCCTCATCCTGGCCAGGTGTTCAATTTAACTCTCCCTTGGTCCGTTGAAATATCAGTTAGCCACAATGGTCAGAGAAGAAGACATCTTCTCTCCATCTCCACACTTGCCACCCTGGCCCACGCCATGGTTATGGCTCTCCTAGGGCCTGATGACCCTGATAGTCTCATAGAGGCAGCAGCCAGAGAGATCTTTTACAAATGCAAATGTGATCATGGCAGGTTGCTGCTTGAGATTTCCATAACCCTTAAAATATAAGCACAGGCCCTGGTATGCTTCACAGGCGGCTCCACGTGGTCTGCCTGGTGCCTCCCACTCCTCCCCCCACCCCCAGCCTCTACTCTTGCCCAGTCCCCCTTACTCCAGCCGCCCCAGGCTCTCCTGCAGGTTCTTAAGCATCCCCAACTCCTCCCCATCTCAGGGACTTTGCGCAGATGTTCCCTCTAGCTGGAACATTGCCCTTTCACTCTCACCACCCCTATGCTTCACTTCCAGTCACAACTCAAGGCACCTCTTAAGGGAAGTCTCCCCTGACCCCCTAGACTAGGTCAGGTCTCCAGGTTCTAAGTGCTCACGACACCCTATGTTTCTTTCAAATTGCTGCTTATATTTACATATTTATTTGTGTGGTTCTTCCTTTCGTGTCTTTCTCCCCCACTGGGTTGTGAACTGGGCAGTGAGAGGCCTCCTCTGTTTTGTACACCATTGTACATCGCTCCTCCTCCTGCCACTCCCACCGGGCAGCAGCAGCCTATTGATAGGTAACTATGGAGTAAGTTAATGCATGTATTTTCTAGGTATCCAGGAAACTAAGGAGCCCTTAGCATAATGCAAAGAGCACAGGAGTGAGTGTCCAGAGATCTGCATTCCAGCCCCCACCCTCTGAAACCAGCTCTATGACCTCAGCAAGTCTCTTCTCCTCTTGGGACTGGGAATTCTTAGAATGATGCTGAGGAGCGTAGGTTATTGGGCGCTCAGGGCCCTCCCAGCTGGGCCTATGGTTTTCTGTTGCCGAGTGTACTGATTTCAGATTCTTCCTCCGCAAACAGACCTGGTACCAGCAGTGACATGGTAGACGTGGAGGTGAGAATAAACATCCCTAAAGAAACGAATTCTCCTGATTCCTATGTCGTCAGAACATTTGTGCTTGAAAAGTGACTTTCACAACCAGAGACAAGGGAATACTTTGTCACCCGCAGTTTAATTCTCGGTTCCATTACTCAAACCAGTGACTTAAACTTTCCATTTCTTCTCGAGACAGCCAGAAAGTGGGCAAAAGGCACTACAGTGTATTTTAAACGCATGATGCATATATTCTATAGGCTAACAATTTAACAAGGCAAGTCTTTGAAATAAATAGTTCACAATTGTTGATGTTGTATTAAAAATTAAATATGGACTTCTTGCGCACATTAGCTTTGGGGATCTCCTTTCTGTCCTAGGATATATTTCTCCCCCACTTAACTTTCATTTCTTCTGACTTCCATTCTTAGATGTCTAGAATTAGAATGTCTAGACTTCTTTTGCTCAGAACACAAAGTAATAGCTATTCCCATTTTGTTTCCACAGTAGCAGTTCATGTCTCATATTTGCACATTTTATTCCCAAACATCATTTAAATGCAACAGGGAGAAAATAGAGCAATTCAAGAGGATCAGATAGGAACCTGATTCCAGTCACTCCCTAAATGAGACATTTTCTCTCGACAATTCAGAGGCTCTTGAAATTTGCACTTTCCCATACAACATGTTTTATGTGCCCGTGGAACAGACTCTTTGTTGGGAATTCATTGTATGTGCATTCATTCTTGTTGAAACTGCCCTTCAAGAAGGCTGGCAGACTGCCAGGGACCCAGCCTCTGGGGCTGACACTCAGGGTGTAGGACTTCTTAGGGACTGAGACTCTGAGCAGTGTCCTTGCTTGAAAGGTCCCTTTGCTGTGAGCACATGAGAAGTCACTGCAGTGCAGAGCAAAGTACATGTGGATGATGAGCTCTTGTAGTGCAGTCACCCCACTATGGCTTCAAGGACACCTTCTTTGTGTCTGTGCCCATCAAATAAACTTTGGAGTAAGACCATAGCTCCCTGGCCCAGTCCTAGACCATGAGCATCCTCCAGGGCAACAATTTAACACAGCACCTGCCACGGAATAATCCGTACTTCAGAGGATCAGCCCCCTATCGAGATGATCCTTGGGCAAAAGATGAGTCCCTTCTAATCAGGCTCTTCTAGCTTAATTAATCAGCTCCAGGTAACTTGTACAGGAAGCCTGATCAAAAACGATCATGAAAATATGCCCCAAAGTGATGTAGTTCTCCATCCCTTGTTGGACAAGTTAGAGATATTTGAACATTATTGTGAAAGTGATAGCCATTTACATTTTAATCGGAGAAGTAACTAAAATTCTTAACATCTCCACTGTGCACTAGAAAAAAAACCCACCTGAGTATAGTTTCTCATCCAAACAGGCTGGGAAATCTCTGTTGCAAAATGTCTACAGGATCTCTGTGGGGATGACAATAAATCTATGACCTTGCAACACCTAGTCTCCTCCCAACACACACCAAACACATGATCTTCATCTCTCAAGTCTGAATGGTTTTTGACAGTATACGAATAGCTTTGACATATGTGGACACTAAGATGCAGACAGGTTAAGTGACATATCCCAGGTCATGCAGTTAATTAGTGTACTGGCTCTTAGCTGCTATCTGAGGTTACTCCCTTACCAAGTTGATTAACAGTCATGTCTCTTGGGGTAAAGGAAGATTTTTAAAGAGAAAAGAAGCAGAAAATAAATTTTTTAAAAAAAAGTTCAAATGTTTGTTCCCAGGCTTACTCTCTTTGAACTAGGCTTTGGAAAATGGCTTAGTCAGCATTTTTTTTTAACCAACAGATTTTTATTTTCATACTCTACCATTTCTAATATTGGCAAGAATCAGAGGTAGTTTTAAAAGACTGGAAGTTCTTGGCTGTGTGTTACAGCCTACCTTGAAACAGAAAGCACCAGTATAGTCTCATCCCCCCCACCTCCTCCTCCTTCTCCTTCCTCTCTCTCTTTTGTCCTCTCTCTCTCCCTCTCCATCTTCCTCTCTTCCTCTCTCCCCACATATACAAGATCATTCAGTTAGCAGACGGTGTTTGGGAGAAGAGAGATAAACCATCAGACTTTTAGGTGGCTTTCACATTTCCCTTTCAGTGAACTTAACTAAAAGAGCTGCCTATTTTGGCATATGGCCCAGAGAGTCCCTGCTAATGCTGCTATCTAGCAGGGGCTCTTTAGTTAATGCAAAATGCAGAGGGGCTGGAATAAACAGGTAGCCTGTATTTCCACAGAGATGAGTCACTGGTGATACACACTGAGTTTCCATCTGCAAAGTGGAGAAGGCGAGCACTCAAAACCTTGTGTTCTTTTTATAAAATAATAAAGCAGAAGCATAAAGCGCTATGCCCTAATAGCATAAGTAATTTCAAAGTAGTACACATTCTTTCATCATTTTTCAAAAATCCTAAAATAATAGTCCACAGCCACACTAACCCCACCCTCCTGCTTGCATGAAACCCTTTCACTCGTGGACAAGACGCATCACTTTCTATATCAGTCCTCACAGAGAGAGCTGCAGGGTGTTTACTAAGTACTTGCCACGTTGAATTGCCTTCTTCAGTCACCTGAGCTGGGCAATCCAGGTGCACCCCTGTGTGAGCTGTGTGCACTGTCCTATTGTTGTTGAGCCTTGCTTGATGTTGGCATCACTGGGAGGGATTGACCTCTAGGCCAAAAGGTTATGAGGATTGGCTGTGACTATTGCAGAAGAGCTGCTGTGCAGGAGCCGACCCTATGTCTCAGGACTCACTTCAGTGGGGCTTTGGTGCTCACGGAGTCTGCCCCTTGAGTGTGTCACTCATGGAGGCGGTAGGGTTGTAATCTGGCATGGTTGAAGCTGACCACCAAGTGCACTGACTCTGGGGTTTCTGTGCCCTGCCCAGGGCCCCCCAGCATGAGCTGCAAAGCAATATGCATATGGCTGCTACTTCTGTTGGGCTTGGAGGTGCCTAGGAGAAGCCAAGCTGTGAACCAGGGCAGGCTGCCGCTAGTGCCAGGCCTGGGACCACTTATTGAGAGGTACTGGGGCCACTTATTGAGAGGAACAGGACACACTGAGGCCAGCTCCTGCTTGTTTGAGAGATTTTAGGAAAGTCAAAAGAAAACAATTTGGCAAATTAGGTTGGCCTTTTAAATATTTTTAAAACAGATGAAAAAGGCAGGTATGATGCTTGTGGGAATTTTTTCATATTTTAGTCCACATGTTTAGCCATTTTAGTGGTTCCTGCCTATTTAGAAACAGCAAACATGTAATGTGTAAAGTGTAATCAACTCATTTTTTTCTCCTAATGAAGATTAACAGACTGTATGCCCACAAACACACACACGAACACGTGCATGAAGTAAACTGCAAACTCCTTTTATTCTTCAAATTTAATGTAACAACTCATTTAGATGGCTCTAGGAAGCTCATAGGGGAGCCCAGGTTGATGGTCAGCCTATGTAGAAATTTCTATGAGATAATCATTTAAAATCATTTAACATCAGTTTCAACTTCATCAGCAACTTTCTTTTACAAAATCTAAGGCAAGTTTTAGTGTGATCTATTGTTTCTATTTCTCTTCAGCCCCACCTCCCAGGAGTAGTTGCAAAATTAAACCGTGCTAGGCTTTGAGGAATGAGAGGAGGCATTTCTAAAACCCCAAAAGGCCCTAAGGGTCCTGGGCTGACCTACAGGTCTGGATTTGGGAATTCATTATTCCCACTCCCATTTCTTCCTGTCATTTGAGCTGTCACCTTGTAGATGTCACAGCCCATATGTGCTTCCTTCTGTGAAATGAAGCCCATGATCACTGGCTATGAAACATCAGGGGAGCTGGAGGAGCAGCCAGGAGATGTTAACTTATTCTCACCCACAAGTCACACTGGCTCTGTGCTCAGAAAGTGAGCATGCAGTAGCAGCTCAGGGATGGAAAATAGATATCAATAAAGAGTCAAAACACAAGGATGTAGGCACTGGAGTTGAACTGCCTGGCTTCAAATCTTAGATCCATTTTGGGGGGGATGGAGGAACAAGGTAGTTAACTTCTCTAAGCCTATTTGCTGATCTGTAAAAGGAGAGTAATGACAGCGCCTGCTTCATGGAGTTGTGTGGAAGTAATGTGATAGCGAATGTAGCATATGCCCGGCACATAGTAAGCACTTGGCTCTTATTAACTTGTGTACCAACATTATTGAATGTTCATGGATGCCGGATCAGAGTCTTGAGAGGCCGTATTCAGGCTGGTGGGAAAGAATAACCATGATAGATTAGCAATGTCTGCCCTGGGGTAGAAAAGGAGAGTGGGTCTACTGGAGCCACACATTTGCCATTCCTGCAGGAAACATGTCGAATTCATCTGTCTTCCCATGGCCTGTTTTCAGGACCCTCCACGTGGGAGACACTCAGCACACGTGCAGTGAAATGACTATTTCGGTTAGTGCTTCTTGCCATAGTAATGTAGGCAGGAGGAGAGAAAATGGGAACGAACGTGGATTCAGAGATTGAGATAAAATCTCTCTCCCCAACATGATTTTTGATATCTCCCTTTTGTGAGTCAGGCCCTCACCAGGAGTAAGTAGAGTCTTGCCAGCAGGTAAATTCTTGCCTTGAGACTTATTGGGCTCAGTTGCAATGGTGAAGTAAAAACCTGGAAAACTGATGGGCTAATGCTGAACAATTGGAGGCAGAATGCTGTAGAGTAAGCATGTCAAACTCGCAGCCCTTGAGCCACATGCCTCATTTATTTGGCTCGTGTTAGCCTTTGAGTTTGACAAGCTTGCTGTAGAGGAAGGGGCCATGGCTGGATCCAGCTTCTCCAACAACTCAGCCCACGCCAGCCCCTCTCTGGTCCTTGGCTTCCTTTTTCATAAAACAAAGATGATAATCTCAGTCAGGGTGTTGTGAGGCTCAAATGGCATAAGCCATAAAAATATGCTCTACATAAAGCTGTTTTACAGGAGTAGGGGAGTAAAATATGAAATTCCACCCACCTACCAACAGCCTAACCAAATATTAAAATATATATAGTTAGTCAGCTATATGTAACCTGTTGGTATTTCCCCAAAATTACAGCCAAACTTCCTTAGTATTCCTCTGTCTCCCTCTCTGTCCATCCCCATTGTGGGATGAGTATTAAAATGTAAATGAATCACCTTACCTTTCACAACCAGTTCCCAGCCAGAGCCTATGGAGACAAGGCTGTCACCACCTCATTTAACCAGAATGCTGCTCATTCAAAGCTAAATGCTGCTCATATAAGTATGTGGCTCTAGATATAACATCCCAACCCAACCCTCTGGACAAATAGGAGATAAAGTCAAGAATTTCAAGCACTGCCCCACCAACCACACCATTTTCAATGGCTGTGGCCACAGTTGTGACCTTGAGTAAGTCTCGTCCATTCTCTGGGTTTCAGACCTTCCATTCGCCCGAAGCCTGCGCCTGGAGTTGGGAGAAGCAGCCTAAGAGAGAACCAGAGCCTCACGATCTTGCTGCATCAGACAAACCTGGTGAAGGGTTCAGAGCAAGACTCCCCAGAATGTACCACTTTGGCAGGTAGATGACTTTGAGCTCAAGTCAATCAAGACCCAGCAGACCATACAAATTATCTGAGGAGATAAGAGGAGTAGAGGGAGGGATAGGGGGAAATAGCTTGGTGGGAAGAAAGAACCTACATAAAAGTCCTGCCAACATTAATTGCTAAATTTGACCTTAGGAAAAGTTAAATTATTGTGTTGTGTCTTGTACTTAGACACTGTACTTGGAACAGTGACAAGTGAGGAATTATGCAATCATGATGTCATTCCAACCTGGTGAGGCAGGCATACCTGCCCCATTTCCCAGAGGAAGAAAGGGAGGTGACATGGTTTGCCTGGCTTTGTCCATCTGCTTGCTGGCTGAGCTGGGATTCCGGAGCAGGCTTCCTGGTTCTAAGAGCAGACGGGAGCACTGTTGAGGAGGCCCAGTCTGGATTTTCTTGGAATGTTAGCAGTGACCTGGACTGGACTCATTTCTATGACGAATAAAGATGAGACAAACAGATTAATACAACCAGGACAGTGGAGACATGTGCACTGTCTAAGCCAGTGGTTCTCAACCTTCTGGCCCTTTAAATACAGTTCCTCATGTTGTGACCCAACCATAAAATTATTTTCATTGCTACTTCATAACTGTAATGTTGCTACTGTTATGAATTGTAATGTAAATATCTGATATACAGGATGGTCTTAGGCGACCCTGTGAAAGGATCGTTCGACTGCCAAAGGGGTCGCGACCCACAGGTTGAGAACCACTGGCTAAGCACCTGGGAAAGCCTGAGGGAGATAAAATAATCAGGATGTCCAGGCCACCAAGTTTCCCTTGTATCCTGGGCAGGAGGTAGGTGTGAACTTGTGCTGTTCTTACACAAGCCCCAGGAGTACAAAGACTAGAGCCACCCAAGGCAGTGCAAGCAGCAGGTAGTTCACCCTTGTGAAGGGAGTCAGGACTGAACCTCGCTGCTGAGAGCCGCAATTCCCAGCAGACAGCAGGTCTGAGAGGAGCTGCCAGATCGGACAGGAAAACCGAAAGGGGAGGAAGGAGGCACTGCGTGTGTTGGTGGGCAGGGCTGGGAGTGTGCAGCACACGGGGCAATGGCCCGTGTTACCACATGCAGACTCCCTGCCCCGAGCTCACCATCCTATCTCTCCCCTGGTCACCTCTGCTTGTGTCATGCTCAAAGCATCCTGGGTTAGTGCCCTACTTTCTGTTTGTTACTTTACTTAATTTTTATTATGAAATATTCCTGAAAGGCAGTATAGAGAATAATATAACTTGTGCCCACCACCAGGCTTTGTCAAAGCCTAACATTCTTTTCCATATTTGCTTCAGATACATTTTTTTAAGACAAAACCTCACAGATACCTTTGAGGCCTCCCTGGTTTCCATTCCCTTCTTCTGTCCCCAGGAGAAACCACTCTCTGGAATTTGATGTTTATTCTTCCCACCCATGTCTCTCTACTTTTACCACATGTGGACATCCATAAATAATCAATGCTATTTTCACATATTTTACCTGGAACTTCATGGAATCATGCTGTTAACTTCAAATAAACTAATTTAGTATTAATAAACTATAATAGTATATTCTATATAATATAAACACTAGATAATACATCAAATGTGATGGTAAACAAATAAATATGATATTAGCATAGATGGAATCAACTGCTGCTTGCTTTGTTTTTGCTAACATTCTTAACTTGGTATTCATCTATGGTAATGCTGGTTCATTTATTTTGATACTGTATAGTATCTCATTGTATGAAAATACTATAATTTATGTATCCACTAGAGGCCCAGTGCATGAAATTCGTGCAAGGGTGGGGGGGGGGTGTCCTGCACCCTGTCCAATCCGGGACCCCTCGGGTGAAGTCCTACTGCTAGGATCAGGCCTAAACCGGCACCAGCAGTCAGATATCCCTCTTGCAATCAGTGACCACTGGCTTCTAACCACTCACCTGCCTGCCTGCCTGATCTCCCCTAACCATTCTGCGTGTCTGCCTGGTGTCCCTAACTGCTTTCCTGCCTGCCTGATCACCCTAACTATTCTCCCCTGTCAGCCTGATCCCCCTAACTGCTCTCCTCTGCTGGCTTGATCACCCTAACTGCTCTCCCCTGCTGGCCTGATCCCCCTAACTGCTCTCCCCTGCTGGCCTGATCTCCCTAACTGCTCTCCCCTGCTGGCCTGATCCCCCTAACTGCCCTCCCCTGCCAGCCTGATTCCTTTAACTGCCCTCCCCTGCTGACCTGATCACCCCTAACTGCCTCTGCCTTGGCCCCACCACCATGGCTTTGTCTGGAAGGACGTCTGGAAGATGTGATTCTCCTTTTGATGGACAGGCAATTTTTTCCACCTTTTTTCCAATGTTCCAATTTCCTACTCTTTCAAATAATGGCATAATGAGTATTCATGCACATGTGTAGGTTCGTCCAGGCAACATACTGGGGAGTGAAATTGCTGGTTTGGGGGATGTATATCCTTCACCTTATGCCTCAAGCTCTTTTCAGCCTCTGCCCATTCCTGGTCATCATGGGTATTTTCCCAGGCAGGGGCACTCCTGGAAGTGAGACTACGATCAGGAAATGCTACCCAATGAACCAGGAACTGCTAGCCATAAGCACTCAGTCCATAAGTGAGCACCCACTCTGAGCTAGGGCCTGTGTGCTTGTCAGTGTAGGCAGATGATCTTGAAGAGTGGAGGAACTCAAACCTGAACTGAGACCCAAAGGCTAGATCTAAGCCTGCGGTGACCCCACCAGCTTTATTTTTGGGGCCCAACCTAAAACAGACAGCTGCCTCATTTTTATCTTTTCTGTTAAATATTTAACTTTATTTTCCCCTATCAAAGTAATATGCACTCCTGACATAAATGTTAGAAATTTTAGAAAAATATTTTCATGGTAATCACCCAAAATATCACTCCTTTCAGAGACATTCACTGTTAACATTTTAGTCTATTTCTCTTTAATCTTTTTCTTAGCATTTTTCTCTTACATATATGGTCTATTGTATTCTATTGTAATGTAACCTAACATTATGTAATTGTCCATATGTTAAAAACACTATGATTTACCCCGGCCAGCATGGCTCAGTGGTTGAGCATTGACCTATGAACCAGAGGTCATGTTTTGATTCCCGGTCAGGGTGCCTAATTTGTGGGCTCGATCCCCAGTATAGGGTGTGCAGGAGGCAGCCGATCAATAATTCTTTCTCATAAATAAAAATATATTTTTAAAGACACATTATAATTTTAATGAATTCAGATTATTCTATCTTTTACTTTGTTTTCTAGTATCTACTTAATTATTCCTATATGTTGGACATTCAGGTTACTTCTAATTCCTATTTTCACAATTAAAACACAGTGGGCATCTTTGGGGATATATCTTGGATGACTTTTTAGATTTGTAAGAGAGGATCTTAGAAGTGTAATTCTCAGAAGGGTAAGGGGCATTTTAAAAAATTTTGATGGACATTACTAAACTGTTCTAGAAAGACAACCATGTCACAGGCCCACAGACCTTAAAGTGTTCATAATGCCCAGCTGGCCTGCCCTCACCCAGGCAGCTAATTGTAAGATCCCTTTACACTGGGGCTCAGATGTGGAAAGAGGAAGGACCTTTAAGTGCTGGCGTGCCTACCCACAGACTGCTGGGTTTGGTGGAGGAGACTGTTTGGCGCCCTCCCAAGCAGTGTGAATTAAGCTGCTTCCTTCCATGAGCACTAACGAGACAGTGCAATGGATGAATCATACTGTGGGAAAGTCAGGCTGCAGAACCAGGCCTCTTATATAGAGTAGACACTTAAAATAGGCCAGTGGGACAGTAGATGTATTCTTTAAATTTCTTTAGCTTGAACAACAACAACAAAAAGACTCTGGCTAATTTAAACAAAACAAGAAGGAATTTGATGGGGTGAAAGGGCTGTGTCTACTGGTGGGCAGGCTCTGCACTGCACACAGGCAGTGGGGAGTCGTTCGTGTTGTCATACGTGAATGGCGCTCCCTAGAGCTGTGCAGCGCATGCCTATACCACCATGCTCAGCAGCCCTGCTGGACTATCTCATACAACAGTATTTCTCAAACTATCTGGCTGAAGGACCAGGTGTGTAAAATTATTATTATTAATAACATTAATATTATTATTAAAATTCACTGTAGATCAATACTTCGGTAAGTTAAATATGACTTACTAGAAAATTGAAATGCCACTTGATGTCTCAGCAATGTCAAGTGCTATAACAGTTACTAAACATTCAGTTTCTGAATTTGCCTCACTATGGACGGGTAATATGAAGTTTGGGAAACAGCACTCGTCCACCACGCACACTTTGGGCAGTCCTGACATACATTATCCAAACTGCATACAGTGGGAAGGAAATGAGAAGTCCAGAATAACTAGATCCAAGTAGTCAAATGGAGTAGACTCTTCATCTCCCACATGTCTTTCACTCTGCCTGTTGGTACTATTAAACCTCATTGCAAAATTGCTTTCTCCAGATGGCAGAAAATAAAACAATTAACAGCTCTTTACAGTTTGTCTTATGGCCTCGGCCCCCAAAGAAAGGATTATTGGTCTCAAATCCAAAGATTCCAGAGAAGGGACTTACTGGGCCAGCCCAGGTATAGTGCTCACTCCTATGGCTGGGGCTGTGTTACCTGTGGTCAAGGGCAGCCGCCTCAGGAAACACGAGCTCTCCTGGGAACCAGATGGGTGGTGTTGGGTGCAGTTCTCAGAAAAGGGATACAGTATTACCAGAAATAAGGGAATTTGCCAGACAGATAAAATAGCAGGTTTCCATGTATTAGGTTGTTATTTTCCTCTACCTATATCAACTGAATAGATTTTCTGAAATATATTCCACCCAAAAAAGGGGTTTATAGCTCAATAAATGTGGAAAAACTATAGATGTTATCACCTTCATAGAGATTCATAAGACATACTAGCATATACACTCTAAGAGTCCTGTTTGTTTTTTAAAAAAACACTTGTTTAATTATGTTTAATCCAGTGTTTCTTCAAGTTCATTTGATAACTAAAAGCGCTTTTTTTAAATATATTTTATTGATTTTTTACAGAGAGGAAGGGAGAGAGATAGAGAGTTAGAAACATCGATGAGAGAGAAACATCAATCAGCTGCCTCTTGCACATCTCCTACTGGGGATATGCCCGCAACCCAGGTACATGCCCTTGACCGGAATCGAACCTGGGACCTTTCAGTCCGCAGGCCGACGCTCTATCCACTGAGCCAAACTGGTTTCGGCTAAAAGCTTTTTTAATGTAACATCCAGTAACACCCTATAGGATTAGTGTTCCTAGAACAGGTTTTGAAAAAGACCTTCTAGGTCACAGAGCAAGCATGTCAAATTCTCGGCCCACGGGCCACATGCCTCAGTTATTTGGCCCGTGTTAGCCTTTGAGTTTAACATGTTTGTCATAGAGGCTCTCCAGGAAGATGTGGCCCAAATCCTTAAAACAAAACAAAAATTTAAACAAACCAAAGAGCTAGATATTTACAGAAACTGGTAAAGTATTTATAAAGAGTCATTTTATAACATAAGTTAAACACCATCAAAGCTACCAGTGTCTAGGCTCAGAGTTTTGTATGCTGACATGTTAACATAGGGTACATCTCTGCAACTCCAAACCTCCTTTCTCTGGAACATCCCCTTCCCAGGGCCCTGTCACAGGTTGTTCAGAACACTTTTCATGTGATGCCCCCTTTGAGGTAAGGTGTATCTTTATGTCATTATGCGGCTGGCCACTGTGGTTGGCAAAACCAACTTAATAGCACAGGACAGCCGTTCTACCCTATGTGCCCATGTAATAAAAGGCCCCACTGGGGTGAGCAACACGCTTGAGAGCAGCGTTAACAGCACCCCACATCTGGGGAAGCTTGGAGGCGGGGCTGACATTAATAAGTATAATGAAAGCCTTCTCCTCTCTAATGAGAGATTAGGATCTTATACCAGATCAGCAAACCAGATTATAGGCACAACTAAGGGACAGAGTAAACTGCCTGAACAATCAGGATCAGGGGGCATGATACAGGTTGGCCGCCAAGTCTGGAAACACAGGCAACTATATAATAAATGGTTTTTGATATGACTTTTAATGCATGATAAAATAATACCTATGTTTCCAGACTTTGTGGTCACTCTGTAGCCAAAGCTGTTATTTGTATGGAGCAGTCACCAGATATCAGGAGGCACTGTTCTAAATGCTTCACTTGAATGAGCTAATTTCATTCTCACAGCCACCTTGTGAAGTAGGTAGTGCCCTCATTTCCGTGGGAATAGGTGAGGAAATTGAGGCACTAAGGGATTCAGTATCTGACCCAGGATCCCACTGTTGGTGAGTGGTAGAGTTGAGCTTTGAGCCCAGGAAGCCTCATTCTAGAGCCCATACCCTCCAAGAGGCCTAAGACACCTGAGCTTTGCTGAACAGCCACCAATAAACAGGGATTTGGGTTCTCTATCTTTTTTTTAACCACAGGTGGCACAGGAGTAATCACCATAACTCACATCTGTACTATTCTATGCAGTTTGGTCCTCATCACAACCCATTACAATAAACCAGGCAGAAGCTAGAGTTCCACTTTATAGATAAGGAATCCGGGCCTTTAATGGGATCCCTACCTACCAAATGGCAGAACCATGTCTTCTGAGTCCAAGAGTCTCATGGTTTTAGCTCATTTCCTATGCTGGGTTTTATGGAGGCCAACATCCAAGATGGTCCCTGTGATCCCTACCTCTTATCCTCTCCCACATGAATAAGACTTGCTTGTGGAAGCACTAGGATACTGTGGAAATGATGATGACTTCTAAAGCTAAGTCATAAAAGATGTTGGAACTTCTGGCTGGATCTCTCTGGATCACTTGCTCAGGTGGAAGCCGGCTGCCATGTTGTGAAGATGCTCCTGCAGCCCCACGGAAGGTGCCCTGGTGAAGAATAAAGTCTTCCACCATCCTGCACAAATGCCCAGCCCTGAGAGTCAGCCCCCACAGAAGCAGATCCTCCAGCCCCAGTCAGATGATTGCAGCCTCAACTGACATCTTGACTGGGATTTCATGAGATACCCTGTGATGGTTCATTTTATATGCCAGTTTGACTGGCCATGGGTGCCCAGATTAAACATGTCTGGGTTTGTCTGTGAGGATGTTTCTGAGTGAGACTAGCATTTTAATCTGTGGACTCAGTAAAGTAGACTGCCTTCCCCATGTGGGTGGGCATCACCAATCTGTTGAGGGCCTCGCTGCTTGAGCTGGGTCACCTCATCTCATAGTCTCTCTTGCCCTCACACTGGGACTCACACCATTGGCTCCCATGGTTCTCGAGCCGTTGGACTCAGACTGATGACACCACCTGCTCTCCTGGGTCTCCAGCCTGCAGACAGCAGATAGTGGAACTTCTCAGCCTCCATAATTATGTGAGCCAATTCCTTATAATAACTCATCTCTATACACACTATCGGTTCTGTTTCTCTGGAAAACCCTGACTACCAGATTCCAAGCCAAATCTACCCAGCTAAGTCACTCCCAAATGCCTGACTCCTAGTATGTGAAATTATGAGATAATAAATGTTCGTTGTTATTCTAAAGCCAATTTTTAAACTTTTAAAAAAAGTTTTGAAGAAATGTTTTGCAGCTATAAGTTCCAACTCCAAAGTTCTGATCCTGATGAAGGTTACTCACTAGCTGTGATCTTGAGAAAGCTTATGAAGCACTCTCTTCGCTAAATAATAATCTAGAAGATTTTCAGAGTTGTGACTAATTAACCATTGCAACTGGATTCAGGGACAGCTCTGTACAAAGATGAACTCCTGGCAGACTTGTAAGCAATGAATGAACCTTTCAGTCCTGCATCTGATCTACCAACTCATACAGATCTAATGTAAGACATTAGCAGTAACCCCCAAATGGTCACTAGGCCTCTCTTAAGGGCCCTGCTCTGTGCTGAGATACCCAGAAGAAAGCGGGCCTTGCTTACACTGTGTAGTTCACCAAAAATGCCTTCCCTTACCTCCACCTACTGCAAACCCATCTCTTGCCCAAGGCCCATCTCAAATGCCTCTGAAACTGCCCAAGTCCACTTCATCTGACCCTGTCCTCTAACTTGGCAATGGTGTGCTGGGAAATGTTTAAAAACCAGCTCTCTTGAGAGAAAAGGTCCTGATTTGTACCCTTTCTTGCTTCCTGTGGTGTTAATACTTCTCCCAAAGCTGATTTAAAGCTCCCAACATGATGTCCCTACGTGCAGAGTTGGGAAAAGATGTACGTAGCCGGCTCCAACACACCCCTGCATTTTGGACACTTCACTCTCTGACTGTCCTCTTGATTATTTTAAGATGTCCCCGGGACCTGTCTCCCTCTCCCATGCCCAGAATCTCTTCCTCGCCCAGCCCTTTATTATCTCCTGCCTGGACTATTGTGAAAGTCTCTTCCCTGTTCTCTCCACCGCTAGGCTGTTCTCACTCCTATCCCTCCTCCCACCACCTTGGAGTGAGCACTCTTACACTATCATCTCATGGCACCACGCTGCCCATTCTTAAAATCCGTCAGACCCACAGTTTCAATAAAAATGTCAAAGTTGTTGGATATACAAGCTCTTTAGAACCTGACCCCTGTCTATCTCTCCATCTTTACACACACACACACACACACACACACACACACACACACACACCTACACGCTAACCCTAAGGCACTTCTCTGATGAACCATGGCACTCTTCATGCTCCCTTAATATTCCTACAGCCTAAAATGCCTTCTCCCCAGTCACAAATCCCACTCCTCCCTCTGGGCCCACAGGCATTGTCCTCTTCCTCGGCCCTCTTATCTCCACATTTCCATGGTATTTTATTGGGAACTCAATTGGAGAACTTACTATGGGGAATCATGGCTGGTTTTGTGTACCTCTGCCTTTCTCTCCCCTCCCAAAGCCATAAGCTCCTTGAGGGCAGAACCCTCGAGTGAGTCTCCTATTCTTCAGTGCCTGGCACCATGTCCTGGCCTGATGGGAGAGCCTGTCTGGGTCTGGAGAGGGGAGGGATGGTGCTTGGAGGTAAATGGGGTGAGGCAGTAGGAATGGGCAGAGCCAAGGACCTCTCCCATCCCAAATCCTAGGAAGTCTCCTGGCAGACAGGGGTATAGGTTGCTGGGGCAGCGGGTTTAGAGGGTAGGGGTTGAGGAACAGAAGCCCTTCCGGAACTCTATAGTGGCTGAGGCTCCCAGGACCCCAATCACACCTGTGCTGAGTATCCACTGTCCATACTTAAAACCCATCTCTTAGGGTCTGTGTCTTTTATGTTGCTTTAAAATTAGTAATTAGGGGCTCAAAGCAACCACTTGACCACATGTTGAAGGCTCTGGTTCAGATCCTGACCCAAAGGGTGGAAGACAGCCACTCCTCTTTTCCCAAAAAAAAATTCAAACTTAAGTCATGGATCAAACAAACAATGTCTTGAATTTCAGGTAGTTTTCTTAAAATAATTGCAAGAAAACACCTTGGATGTTAGCTCTGCTCCAATTACAAAGAGACCTTAGCATGTCTCTTTGCTCCAGCTGGCTTTTCCATCTGAAAAAGAAAGCTAGTGACCAGATATCACTAATATTTCTAACACTATGATTCTAAGCCAATTCCCCCTCTCTGTGCCTTCATTTCCTATAAAATGGGAATAATAATACCTAGCCATCTGAGAGGGCCATAGAAGATCAAGTGAGATAATGAGTACAAAAATACCATTGTAAGCTATACTATAGCATATTAGTTATTTTTTTAATGTTACTTTATTGTTTAAAGTATTACAAATAGTAGTACATATGTCTCCTTTTTTTCCCCATTGACCTTCCCCTGGCGTCCCCTACCACCACCCCCTCCCCCCAGTGTCTTGCGTCCATTGGTTATGCTTATATGCATGCATACAAGTCTTTCGGTTGATCTCTTCTTAACAACATTTATAGCCCTGGTCCATGTGGCTCAGGCGGTTGGTACTGTGCACTGAAAGGTGACCAGTTCTATTTCCAGTCAGGGCACCAAAATTAGCATATTAGTTATTACTCATAAAATTTAAATGCTTTAACATGATTATAGTCATTGTGGTGAATGTTAACTCAGGAGAAAAGCAAAGGTGCATTAAAGGCACGTCAACCTAAGTGAGGACTCCTCACATGGTTGGCTAAAGTCAGAGATCAGACATTTTCTGGGTGAGCAGTGGACAGACACTCCTGGCCAGGCCTGTATCAATAGTTTCCATTATGGCTTTTTTATTCCCCAAGATCTACACAAAGGATTGGCCATTAGAATCCAGGCATGCTAGCTTTTGTTTGTTTGTTTGTTTGTTTGTTTGTTTGTTTTTTCAAAACTCAAAATACTTCTTTAATACTAAATGCTAATTTATAATATTTATTCAGTTTTATTAAGTTATAAAATATATCAATATTCTGAAATTCATATCTATTATCTACCTATCTATCTATGGATCTACCTACTTATGGAAAAACAGCAGGTACCCAAAGTGGCACCAGCACTCCCAGCATCTCCTACATCACATAGCCATAGTACAGAGAAATGTCCATTTATTTTTCCCTCTCAATGAAATGCTGCATTTTCCCCAATTTGGCAGCATTCTCACGCTCTAGTTGAGCCTTCCTCTTCATGGCCTCTCGTTCTGGCCTCTGCTCATTTGTGATGGGTGTTGACATTACTGGCCCCAGAACCTCAGGTTTCCTCCATGGAATTGGTTGGAGGGCAAAATCCTGGAGTGGATAGTGTTTGTGAGGCTTGAGCGGGGTCCAGGGCTGGCTCACAGCAGACTGAGCAGGCTCCCGCTGGAAAGAAGCACAAGATGATATTTTGTAGGACCCAGGCCTAGAAACAGGAGGCTGAGGGACACTAGGCCGGGCAGGGTTGTTCAAACCTGGTCCGGCTGAGTTGGTTGACATTGACTGAGCTGATCTGACAGGACCTGTCAAAGATACAGGAGTTGGCAGGGTTGCAGTGACTGGAGCAGGCTTGACAGGGTTGGTCACAGCAGGCCGACGTGATGCCAGAGACTGTGGCCTGCGAGGAACAGGTTGAGCTTGAGGCTTGTCCATGGTTAGAAAAACCAATGGCACCAACTTGAACTTCCCGGGAGAAGGCAGCTTGTCCTGGGATGGAGGTGGAGACCCTTTGTCAGCACTTCCATATGGTTTTTGGGGTTTGACTTGAGTTTTCACAGGACCTTTGCCCTCACGGGGTGTATCCAGCCATGGTTTGGTAGCCTGGCCTGGCTGGGGGCCTTTGGGGTTGCTTGAGTTTCCCAGGGCATGCGAGGAAGACAGGTCAGCTTTCTCATCACTCTTCTTACCCAGTGCATGGAAATCCTGCACAGACTACATCATGTGCATACCGAGGCCGCTGCGAGGCTTTCTGATGGCCTCTTGTGGCAGCTCAGGATGACTTTTCTTTCTCTTCATCTTTTCCATTCGCCTGAAAAACCTTTGTCCATCCCTTCACCATCAGTCTGTGTGCGTCTTTTTTTTTTTGAGGTGAGATATATGGGTCATGGTTTCTCATCCGCTCAGTTACCCTATGTCTTTTGATTGGGGCATTTAATCCATTTACATTTAAAGTTATTATTGATAGATACTTGTTTGTCGCCATTTTTATTCTTTACCCCTGTGTTCCTTCTTTGTTTCCTATTTTTTCTTTTTACAGCAGACTCTTTAGCATTTCTTGCATTGCTGGTTTGGTGGTAATAAACTCCCGTAGTCCTTTTTGTCTGTGAAGCTCCTGATTTCACCCTCAATTTTGATTGATAGCCTTGCTGGGTACAGTATTCTTGGATTCAGACCCTTCCTTTGCATGACTTTGTATATTTCCTTCCATTCCCTTCTTGCCTGATGTGTTTCTGTTGAGAAATCAGTCACTAGTCTGATGGGGGATCCTTTGTAGGTAACTTTCTGTCTCTCTCTGGCTGCTTTCAAGATTCTTGCTTTGTCGTTGGTGTTTGCCAATTCAATTATAATGTGCCTTGGCATCGGTCTTTTGGGGTTCATTCTGTTTGGGACTCTGTGAGCTTCTTGGATTTGTGTGACTTTTTTCTTCCCTATATCAGGGAAGTTCTCTGTCATTATTTTTTCAAACAGGTTTTCTATTCCTTGCTCAGTTTCCTCTCCTTCTGGCACCCCTATTATGTGGATGTTGTTTCATTTCGTGTTGTCCCAAAGTTCTCTTAGGCTCTCCTCCTGCTTTTTAATTTTTTTTCTAGAAGCTGCTCTTCTTGGGTATTTTTTCCTACCTTGTCTTCTAGCTCACTGATGCGGTCCTCTGCTTCTTCTAGTCTACTGTTGATGTTTTCTATTGAGTTCTTTATAGCAGTGATGTCATTTTTCATTTCTTCTTGGTTCTTCTTCATTTCCTCTTGGTTCTTACACATATTGTTGAATTTGCCTTCCATTCTTTTTTTTTTCATCCACCTTAGACCATTCTCTAATTCTTATCTAACAGGTTGCTGCTCCATTGCCTCCATTTCGTTCCTCCTTTCGGGGGAGCCTGTTTTTCTTTCATAGAAGGGCTGTTCTTTGTCTCCCCATGATCTCTTCTTCTCCAGGTGTTGGGTTATGTAGTTCTCTCTCTGCTGCGTTGATTTAAAAGCACAAAATACAACGCAACAAGGCACAACGCACAAGGCACTGAACACAAATGTATTCATGATACTAATAACCCCGAATAAAGGTGACCACCAGTGCAAAGAGAATTAGGGGATAAGGAAGAAAGAAGAGAAAAAGAAAAAAGAGAAAAAGAAAGAAAGAAAGAAAAAGGAGTGCAAAAATGAAATTTGGAAAAGGGTAAAAAAAGTAAGAGAGAAAAGAAAGGGAAGGAAATAGAAGAGGGGAAGAAACTATTTATATGGGGAGAAAATTCCAATAGAACAGCCACTAAACCCAACAAATTCTAGCAACAGATCCCTGGAGATGAATGCAATCTACAAACAACAACTAATATCAAGCAAGGCGAGGAAAAACAGAAGCAAAAAAATAACCGGGGGGGGGGGGGGGGGGGGTGGGAACCAACAGAAAAATAAGAAGAAAAAGCAAAACAATCTCACAAACAAGCATTTAAAAAAACCCCAATATACTCAACAATCAAGCAAACAACAACAAAATGACAGAAAGAAAAATTTGGATAATGAAGAAAGATAAGAGAGAGGTGTATATGGATTTAGAGCAGGGGATTGGAAATTAGATATATAAGTAGGGTGAAATTTTAACAGGGGGTAAAAAGAAGGAATAGGGAAAATCTAAAGCAGGAATAGGGTAAGAGAAACGGGACAACAAAAGGGGAAAAGTGAGGGAGAGAGTTTTGGCATAAAGGTAAAGTTGAGGTAGAGAAAAATGATGCTAAAGGAAAGATGAAAATAGAATGTAGAACACTAATCCCAAAATAAAATAAATAGAAAATAAAATGACACTTTTAAAAAAGGTAAAATGGTAGTAGTAATAATACTGGTTAAAAATAAAAATGTAGTAATTAAAAAGGTAAAATCAGGTGATGAAAAAAAGAAAAAAAAATAGTTCCTTAATTAAAAGGTGAAAAAGAAAAAGAAAAGAAATAAAAATGTGCAGTAGTGAAGGTCCTTCACTTCTTCTACTCTTCTGTCTGGAACGCCTTAGTCCTGTCAGGTATTCAGGAGAGTGTTGAAGTTCCCTGCGATGCACTGTTCCTCCGTGTTGTAAACCACAGTCCTGATTTTAAGGCAGGCCGTATTTGTTTCCCAGACTGCCTTTATTTGTGTTTACAGAAGAGACAGTTTGTGGTTCAGCCCCTGGGTGGCAGTGTTTCTGGATTGACCTCCGAGGCTATAAGTCCTCTCTAGCCATTAGTAGGTTTTGTTTTCCCTATTGCTCTTAGTACTGGTTTGGGAGCCTCAACTGCCCAGAGCTGGTTCTTTGATCGTTACTCCCCACTCTGTTTCCCAGGTTCCACAAAAACAACTTTCTCCTGCAGTCTCTGCGAGTGACCCCAACTGGGCGATCCCATGCACTGGGTTTAATAATCAAATGCAAAGATTTAAGGGGGCGAGAAAAAAAAAAGAGCCTGAGAAGGTGCTCGAATTCGCAACCCTCCACCGTCCAGCTCTGTGTGCAGTCTCTTCCACACGTCCTCTCTCCCCTGGCACTAAGCAGCTGGCACACTGGCAAAAACCGAGGCTGCCTTTTTGCATCCAGTTCAGCTATGGGCTTATTTTTAGAGTTCCCTACTGCCAGCAGCCCTGTGGGAGCCCTTCTACACTCACGGATCACACTGGCCCCAATGGCCTTCGGACTTTGTGGGGTGCAAACTACCCCTGAGCGCGTTCCTCTCTCCAACCTGAATTGCAAACCTCACCTTTAGGCAAAATCTGACCTTTCCATGAGGAGGAAGAGGGCTCCTCTGAGTCCACGTATCCGCACTGCTTGAGATCCATTGTTTCTGGGATAGTAGCTAATCCCTGGATGCCATGGTTGCAGGATTTCTGGATGTATATGCTTCCGATAACAGCCACTCAAGATGGCACGGTCTCCGCGGCTGCGCTGGCGTTCTGGGAGAGACCTCAGCAGCAGTGGAGGCTGCCCGGTTAGGGGAGCCCGATCCGGCAATCTCCAACAGTCCCCTTTCTCCGGGAGTCCTCTGCCTCTCCTGACTGCAAACTGTCTCCCAGCTGAATCTACTCTGCCCATTCGGGCTGGATGTTACTCGTTTCAGCTGCTTACCCTATCTGCTCCGGGACAAGGCACAGAACATGTCCGTCTATACCGCCGCCATTTTCGATCTTAAAAATCAGGCATGCTGCTTTTGAATGTTCAGTCACCCTTTTCCCAAATATGCTGAAGAGAATTAAAGTAACTCATCCCTGTTCACCTTTCCCAGGTGGAACATAACTAGGTCACTATATGTATTTCAAATGTCTTCTTTCCATCCCCGTTATTATATACTAGAGGTCCAGTGCACAAAATTCATGCATGGGGGGGGGCGGGTCCCTCAGCTTGGCCTGCATCCTCTCCAATCCAGGACCCCTTAGGGGATGTCTGACTGCTGGTTTAGACCCTATCCCTGTGGTGAGATCGGGCCTAAACCAGCAGTCAGACATCCCTCTCACAATCTGGGACCGCTGGCGCCTAACCACTCGCCTGCCTGCCTGCCTGCCTGATCACCCCTAACTGCTCCTCTACCAGCCTGATCACCCCTAACCACCTCCCTCTGGCTGGCCGCAGGCACCCGGGACCCCGGGCTTCCCTCCCTCTGGCAGGCTGCAGGCACCCGGGACCCCAGGCAGCTTTGCCTGAGCTGGCTTTCCCTGGGTGCCTGAGGCACCCAGGGAAAGCTTCACCTGGGCCCCAGCTTTTGTCAGGAAGGACATTCAGAAGATGTCCAGTCTAATTAGCATATTACCCTTTTATTAGTGTAGATTATTATTATTATTATTTAGCCCTTCAAAAACAAGGTCAAAATTCAGAGGTAAGCCAGGTCTCACTTTCATCTTCAAGATCATGACCACACTCTTTCCAGCAGCCTTCATCCCCATGTCTGCAAGCACAATAAAGGTCTAGTTAGGAAATCGTTGCAGTATCCTTGAGAATTGGTACTACTGAAGTGACTGAAGCCAGGAGGCAGCCTGAGGAGTCCATGTCACTCCACAGATTTTGCCTGAAAATGATTGCTGACTGCTACCCCAAGCTGCCAGACAAGGAGTGACACTCCCTTTAATCCTGCTGTGCAGATTAACAGAGAAGCTCTTGTTAGGAAACCTCCCTGTGGTATTCCTTCGCGTGTCGCCCTGTCTGCCCAGACCCTTCCTCTGGAACCACCACGATGATATTGGGAGTGCAGTTGCTGTTTCAGTCATTCCAATCGATGTTTAGAATAGAAGGTCGAATGCTAAGCAGCTCACTTTTCCACCAATGTATGTCCTTGACCTACAAAAGTGGACAGATGCAGATCGCCAGACGGCCTACCCAATGCAAAAGCCCCTGCTGATGGAAGATGCTAAGCAAGAAAGAATGACTTACTTCTCCCACTACCTAAAAGCAAGAATTAGCAAATCAGAAACCTCCTCCTGGTATTGAAAAGGCAGCCCATTAGGAAAGAGGTGTGAAAGCCTAATCCAATGGTGCTTTTGTGAAAGGACTAAATACCATTATCAATAATAGCATCCTATTATTGCTGTTGTTGTACTAGTAAAATCTTTGATATTTGTAAATTATTTTAAAACTTCTTTTTAATGTATTTTATTGATTTTTTACAAAGAGGAAGGGAGAGGGATAGAGAGTTAGAAACATCAATGAGAAAGAAATATTGATCAGCTGCCTCCTGCACACCTCCTACTGGGGAAGTGCCCGCAACCAAAGTACATACCCTTGACCGGAATTGAACCTGGGACCTTTCAGTCCACAGGCCAATGGCTCTATCCACTGAGCCAAACTAGTTAGGGCTGTAAATTATTTTACAGATAAAAAAGTACTTTTCTCATGATTGATATTTTGCTAGCATAGCCATACTGATGGATAAAACATTGAGTTATTTCCATCTCTGGTAAATATCACTGACCTAAAGCCTCCTTGCAGTAATCCTTCTGGTGTTACTCAGGCCCTCCCTCTGAAAACTCACCCCCCCACCTCCTGTCACACACACACACACACACACACACACACACACACACACACCTCCAAGACCCAGCAATGGAGGAGTTAACACCTGGCCAAATAGAGGCTCCCAGGACCTATGGTAGGCCAATGTCCATTCAGATAGTGGGTGACCATGCCATGCTGGTCATTAAATGTGTTAATACCTCCCTCAGGCCTATCTGCCCTGAGGACTTTAGATGGAAGAGCCTGCAGGCTCCCGGTACTCTGTACCCCACACTCCAGTATCTGGCTCTGAGGCAGCCCCACTGTGGGAACACAAGTCAGGTGGCTCCAGAAAGCCACGGGGCAATGCTGAGTGCCTGACCAGGCCCTTCTGTAACTGAAGGAGGGGTAGGAAATGTCCTCAGTGATGAGCCCTGAAAGGCAGCCTCCCTCCCCTCAGCTGTGTCCCAAAGCTTCAGGTTGGGTGCCTCTTAAAAACCAGAAATAATATCACATACAGCTATATGGGAAAGTCCCCAATCTGCCATCTGCATCAACTCCCCTCTGTTAAGCCAATGGAGAGAGATAATAACCTATCTTAAGCTTAATTACATCTAGGCCTTGCTGCTGGGAGATTCCCAAACCCGCGTCTCCAGTAATTGCAAACCTTTATTTATTTGGCACTTTCATGACAACCCCCATAATGGGAGCTAAGGGCCCACCCCACCCAGAGCCTCATACTTACCAGGTTCCCAACATCCCCTCCCCACCCCCACCTGCCGCCCCTCTCTGTTGCTCAGTTGCCTGTCTACCCGGACCCCCCCCCCCCCCATCACCCAGAATCCAATGCCCATATCCCCCTTCCCTGTGTCATTCTTAGTTAGAGCACTCAGAGCTTACAGAGCACTCAGAACCTGGAGACTTGGACTGCAGTTCCAGATCTGCCCAGTACTCACTCCATCACCATGGGATACCTGCACTTGATGTGCCCAGCACTTTGCCTTGTGAACAGAAGGTGCTAGCCTAGCTGGCATGCTCAGCGGTTGAGCTTTGACCTATAAACCAGGAGGTTGAGGTTCCATTCCAGGTCAGGGCACATGCCCGGGTTGCAGGCTTGATCCCCAGTGTGGGGGTGCAGGAGGCAGCTGATCAATGATACTCTCTCATCATTGATGTTTCTCTCTCTCTCTCTCTCTCTCTCTCTCTCTCTCTCTCTCTCTCTTTCTCTCTCTCCCCTTCTCCCTTCAATAAAAACATATTTTTTTGAAAAAAAAAAAGAAGAAGAAGGTGATAAACACTTGTCAGTGGCCTTTTTTTACTCCATTTCACTCTTTAATCCTTAGGTCTCTCATCTGAAAATTGAGTTATTGATGCTGCCCTCCCTGCCTTCCTGAGTGGCTATAAGGATTAGGAGAAAAAATGGCTGAGAAGCATCCTATATAATAAAAGGCTAATATGCAAATTGTCCCCTCGACAGGGAGTTCAACCAGGAGTTTGACCAGCAGGTGGGGCCGGCCCGCCAACCACCCATGGCCCCTCCCCAAGCTGGCCCTGCCCCTGATCGGCCACCCCCACCCCAATCGGGCGGGCCAGCCAGACCCCACCTGTGCACCAATTCATGCACCGGCCTCTAGTCCTTTATAAGTTATAAGGTAGCACCTACACAGAGGGTGGTCTCCTCAGAGGAGAGAGGGATGGGTGCTGGAGGACTCACTGGCCAGCACAGCCTACTAGGGGACAGTTCCTTTGTCTGGCCGCCCCAGTCTAGGTCTGACCTTCAGGAAGGCAGGTCCTCAGGAAATACTCAGCCCCCATCCTGAAGAAGTTCTGTGGGAAGCAGGACTCCCAGGGAGCAACTAAAGAAGAACAGGGTAGGCTCAGCCGCTGTGTGGCCAGAATCTGTCCTGAGATCCAGCCCCTCGAGGTTCCTCCGGAGGACAGCAATGAAAATTCCTCATATTTGTATCACACTTTTCTATAAAAGTGGCTCAGGTTCATGATTTCCTTTGAATTTGCACAATGTCACAAGATAGCAATAAATCTAGGGAACAGGGATGCAAACTCAGAGTGGGATATACTCAGGTAAATTCAAGATGGGGGT
>NW_005871062.1:1470483-1479052 GCF_000147115.1 Myotis lucifugus
TGGTACAATGTCACACGGGAGCTGTAGAATGGGTGTAACTAGGACAGGGTGCAAACCAAAATTGGGGTATAAATCTAGAAACAGGATGCAAACCCAGAGTGGACATCCAGGTAAAATCAAGATGGGGTGCAAACCTAGGCCTCTGAGCTGGAATACTATGTTTCTCCCTGTGGTAGTTACCTCCAGAAGAGACACACTTATTGACTTTGTTTTCTTTTTTCCCTTTCTTTCTACCTTCTTTTTTTTTCAATGATACATTTATTTAAACCATGTGCAGGTTTATCCCTAAACTTATCAAAGAATAGTAATGAGTAGAGTAATGCTGTAATCCATTAACATCCATGTCAGTAAATTTTCCAGATAATTCTGTTAGGTACCATATGCCTTTTTCAAATTTCATTTCCAATTAAAAATTTTCTAAAATGCATTATACAGTTTTTTATTTTTTAATTATATTAGCCTCTTTTTTAAATATATTTTTTTTTATTTCAGAGAGGAAGGGAGAGGGAGAGAAAAAAACATCACTGATGAGAGAGAATCATTGATCAGCTGCCTCCTGCATGCCTCCTACTGGGGGTGGAGCCCACAACCCAGGTATGTACCCTTGGCCAGAATCAAACCCTTCAGTCCGCAGGCCGACACTCTATCCACTGAGCCAAACCAGCTAGGGCTATATTAGCCTCTTATAAATGTAACATGCTAAGACAATTAAAAACCCAACCAGTACAGTATAGTCTAAAGTATAAAGTAAAAGTCTCCTTAAGCGGCCGACACTCTGGGCCGGTGGCCTATCTAGCTGGTTAGCAGATCTGTTTCTCACTGGGGACAGGGACCTCTACCAGACCTCTGGGTGGAGGTAGAATTCACGCAGAGCCTTCCTAGAGCACACAGGTGCCACTCACACATCTGTCCAGGTCTTCCTCTTTCTTGGAAAGCAGAGCCATCCCTCTCCCCAGCTGTCTATGCTCCCTAAAGGGAGGAGCTGAAGCCTCTGTGGGAAAGAAAGACACAGCCCCTCGGGTGGCTGGTCTGACCAAGGACAAGGAACAGGACTCTCCTGGCAGAGCGTTTGGTGTGCCTGGTAAGATGGGGAAGAATGAGCCTCATGGGGAAGTGTGACAGTTTGCTGGGAAACAAATCTTAGAACGCGTCAAGAAGCAGAGCTCTCCATCCAGGGGCTGGGAAAGAGAGATCTCCCAAAGGCCGCTGGAATTTGCAGACCCCCAGAGAGGAGATAGTCCCCCTCAAATATCCCTTCTAGTCTTGAGCTAATGTTTGCCGTGTCTGTTTCTGAAAAGTTACTTGAGCTCCGGACTCTGAGCTATTCAAAGCAGCCCTGAGGACCAAATGCAAACTGAATGATAATGCCTTCACAAACTCTAATAAATAACGATTTCCCCTGATCCTCCTGAAGCCTTAGCATAAGCCTGGGCCAGTGGTCACAAGAGGAGAGTCTGCTGCAGAGACTGTATACCCTTCACCAAGCCCTTTTCTTCTGAGCACACCGCTCAACTACATTCCCCAGCTACACTTGCTACACTTGAAGGTACATGTAGCCAGGAGCTGAGTTCTAGCCAATAGAACATGGTCAGATGTTGTATGTATCAGTTCTAGGCCTGCCCATTAAAACCTTCAAATAATCTTGCCCACTTTCTGTTCACTGGAGGACATTCTCTGGCCAGAAGCCTATGACCCAGAGAGAATTCCGAGGCCCTGAGGGAGGGGTCAGCAAGCATTTTCTGTAGAGAGCCAGATAGTAAATACTTGAGGCTTGTGGGCTACAGGCTTTGTTGCAACTACTCAGCTCTGCTGTTGTAGTGCAAAGCAGGCATAGACAATGAGTAAATGAATGAGCATGATTGTGTCCCAATAAAACTTTATATACGAAAACAGCCAGCAGGCCAAATTTGGCCCATAACTCCCGCTCTAGAAGATGGTGGAACCACAATGTACAAGAAGCTTGAGTGAAAATAAACTATTATGTTAAGCCAGTAAGAGTATGGGGTTTGTTAAAGCAGCTAGAATTCTTTACCCTATTTAATTGCCAACCATATTCTATTTCTCTGGTTGCCAAGTTCATGGGTCAGGATATGAACCAATGAGAAACAAAACAAATATCATTCTGGGAAAGGGCCTTTAGAAGTACAGGGCTGGAGAGAAGTTGCAGGTGATAGGAGTTATTAAAAAAATCCCTTCTGCCCCACCCTCAATAAAGCTCTGGAGTACTATGCTTCCTTTAAAACCGAGATCAGGTAAGATTTTATGACTCGTCCAGAGCCTTTGAGGAGAACACTTTGATGGTTGGAGAAGATGATCATCTCTTTTGTGAACTCTGTGACCACTCCTCCCTCCCTTGAGGCAGTTGAGTGAGCTGGCTGCCCTCCTCGGCATTACCTCAATACTGTACACATAAACTGACCGTACCTTTTTATGTAGCACATGTATTACATGTTTTGGTCTTTCCCACTGGATTATGAGCTTCATGAGAGCAAAGACTACTTCTTATTCCCCCTTTTTATTCCCTTCTTGTTTCCCACCCCCATCTCCCACTTCATCCCCAGCGCTAGCACAGTGCTTGGCACACAGCAGGTGCATTACAAATGTTTCCTCAGTGAAAGAGAAATGAATGAATGAAGACATGCACAAGTTAAGGTCAAAATTATCATCCGAACTAAGACACTTTGAGAGTGAGAGGTGGCTCTACTATACAGTTATGTGCCACATAACATTTTGATCAAGGATGGACCACATATACAATGGTGGTCCCCAAAAGTTATAATGGGGCTGAAAAATTCCTATTGCCTGGTGACCCTAGTAACATCATAGCCATTCTAATGTTGAAGCACAACACATTACAATTGCCTACAGTATTCAATACAGTAACATGCTGTGTGTACAGTCTTGTAGCCTAGAAGCAATAGATTATACCACATAGCCTAGGTGGGTAGTGGGCTATACCACGTAGGTCTGTGTAAGTGCACTCTGTGATGTTCACATGATGATAGGATCACCTAATGACGATACCTGTCAGAACATATCCCTATCATTAAGTGACACACAACCGTAATTATGTGAGGACATTGAGCATAAATGAGGACTGTCCTGAGAAAACCAGAATCTATGGCCATTCTAGCAGCGGGCCACTTTGAATCACGGCCTCCAGCAATATAGAGCATTCCTAAAGGGCAATAGTTATTTCTATTAGTTTAAGAACCTTTAAAGATTAAAAACAAACAAAAGAGAAAACTCAGAGTACCATGGAAAGGAAAGGGTGATGTGATTTGAAGCTTTCCTTGGCAGGAATCTGGGCGGATCAGCATAGCTCTCTCGTTGCACTATGACTTTTCACTGATCATTTCACACTAATGCCAACCACAACAACTTGAGTTTACAATACAGCTCATATTCACCCTTAAGCACAGTCCCAGTCATACCCACCAGAACACACACACCACAATTTCATCAGGACAAGGGGATCCTAAGTATTCTTTTTTTTTTTTTTTTTTTTACAGAGAGGAAGGGAGAAGGATAGAGAGCTAGAAACATCGATGAGAGAGAAACATCGATCAGCTGCCTCCTGCACACTCCCCACTGGGGATGTGCCCTCAACCAAGGCACATGCCCTTGACTGGAATCGAACCTGGGACCCTTGAGTCCTCAGGTCGATGCTCCATCCACTGAGCCAAACCGGTTAGGGCCTAAGTATTCTTGCATGTACTCTACATGGAATGTCCCCAAGGAAAACCTCAGAACCTCCATTTCTAGAAAAAAGTCTAAAGGATTACTTTAGGGGGATCGTGTTGATTTCAGGAACATCTATTTGAGAGGTAAATGAAATCATAATTGCAAATATGTATGGAAAGTATTGGGAAGTTGTGTGTGTGTGTGTGTCGGCCTGTCTGTCTGAGTATAGAATACTAATCACACTAGAGATATTGATGTGGGCTGATAATCACATGCTGACAAAATGAATCCCATTTCAGGGAACAAATAAAAATCCAGCCATAGAGCACAGGCAGCTGCCATGCTCTCCTGCCACAGCCGATGGAAGCGATTGGGCTGGAGATGGAGGCACATAGTACATGTGGATATCTAGGGCTTCAGACAGAAAATTAGTCCATAATCTTTCCACATGACGCCTGCCATTTAAATACCCACCTACTGCTTCCTCTATTTAATAGATGACTTCCTCGTTTTTGTCTGTTTTCCCTCCTTGGGCCCTGGAATATGTTTCATGGAAAATGTCCCAGCCCGTGTACACATTTGCCCTGTGGGGAAGCCCTAGGAAGGCTCCCTCATCTCAACTGTGTTATTTCAATCTGAATATTCCATCAGCAGCCACTCCTTTCCTGTACCGCATTTTTCAAAGCACTTACCCATCCAATATTTAGATTTTGAGCCTCCAGACCAGCTGAGAGGTAGTTTGGTTAAATATTACTACAGTATCTCCATTTCACAGAAAGAACTATCCCCAAAGGGAAACTTGCCCAAGGTCACAGAGCTAATGTCTGAGAAAACTAGGGCTAGCCCCGGATCTCAAGTCCAGTTTTCTTTCAGCTATGCCTTGTAGCGTTGCCCATGAGAACACTGCTCCCCACCCCACCCTAGCCCCTCAATCCCATATCTGACCGTTAATATTGGTAATTTGCTAAGATCTGGCTCAAAGGAATGGAAAGGCAGAGATATAGTATAAGATTGAAACCTGTTTTGACTTCATCAATGTGAACACATCCAAAAGGGTCTGCGAGGTTCCTTCATCTGTAATTGCTGCTGCATATGTAAGAGGAAAGGCCCCACACACCTTGATGTGTCTGTACATCTCATTCAGACAAGCAGCATGGTTTCATCCAGGCACAAACAGGAACACCTAATCACGTGATGCTCTTTTACAGAGATGAGCTTCTCTACTGGAAATCAGGTGGTGAGCAGTTTTCCCTGGGAATCAGGGACACTGAGGGCAAGATGGCATGCAAAGGCTGAGACAAGTTTATCTGCAGAGGAAGCCAGACAGCAGCTGTGGGTAAGGAACTGGTGATGGTTTTGTAGATCTGTAGATGGTGCCTGGGAATCATTCGCAAGCCCTGAACTACAGCATAGACCTGAGAGTGTGCTGATGCAGGATCCAGTGGCCCCACCCACCCCCACCCATTCCCATCCTTGTGAACTCATGTCACCTTAGAAATATCACTTTCTCTTTCTCTGTGTAACAGTGCAGCTGCAAAAGTGAACCTATAGGAATATGGATTATGATGCTAGGAGAGGTGCTCCTTGCACCAAAATATTTCTTCTTGCCTACTCTAGCTTCCTCCCATCATGTTGTTTGAAGTAGCTTTTTTATTTGGCCTCTTATTCCTCAAAGCCTTTTAATATTCAAGAGTCCCTTATAAAATGTCAATTCTAGGCCTCAGTTTCCTCATCTGTAAAAAGAAGAGACTAGACTGGAGAAGCACTGAGCTTCTGTCTAGCTCTCAGGGCAAGAAAGAGTCAAAGATCATAGAGTCAGCTGGTGACCTCTTGAGCCATTGTTGGCTAATCCTGGAACCAAGAGAAGGAAGACTCCATGACAAGCAGTTAAGAACAAATTCTACTAGGAGAAGAATCCAGAATGGAGTGGCTCCCAGCCTGCTGCAAGGGTTGATGGGAAGCTTCCCCAGATTATCAGCTCCCTCTTGTTCTCTGACTTGGTGCAGGTGGGTTCTAGCCTCTGCTGTTGGGTAAACAAAACACCCTGCTGTCAGGTGCCCACATGGCCTTTGATCAAACATTTGGTCTCTTCCACATTTCCTTGGATAGATCTGGGTGGCTTCCAAACTAAGTTATCCCAACCCAAAGATACAATGGAAAAAGTATAGGACTTGGAATCAGGAGGCCTGAGTTCTGGCCCCAACTTTCTGAATGATCTTAGCTAAGTCATTTTATGGGCCCTAACCTGGCCCTAACCTGGCCCTTAATTTCAGTGTCAGTCCCCATTTTAAGATCTACCATGGTCTCAAAGTTTTGAGGTAGTGAAAGAGGTCCCTCACAGGCAACTACTGTTCTGGGTTGGCCAAAGGAATGTCACCTCCAAATTAGACTCTGGTGATGGTCCTGGCCCTAAAGATGAACTCTGTCCCCAGAGCCCCAGACAGTTTCTAGCCCAGGGTCAGAGGTTTCTTCTTCTCTGTCCCACTAGGGCAGTGGTCGGCAAACTGCGGCTCGGCACACCTCGGCTGGCCAGCCACATGCGGCTCTTTGGCCCCTTGAGCGTGGCTCTTCCACAAAATACCGTCTCTTCCACAAAATACCGACTTCTGCGCATGGGCCACGAAGTTTCAATCGCACTGTACATGCGCGCCCGCACGTGGTATTTTGTAGAAGACCCACACTCAAGGGGCCAAAGAGCCGCATGTGGCTCGCAAGCCGCAGTTTGCCGACCACTGATTTAGGCTATTTAGGGTAACGTTAGGCAAACTTTTAAATCAAAATCCAGATTATTTGTATCTTAAAACTTTCAAATGATTTCCCATGACATATAAAATCAAAAATCTCTATCATGACCTCCTCTTTGCTCCCCAGCTGGTCCCAAGTGCTTTTTGCTCACACATTCAATTATGCATTAATTCTGCACATGTTTATTGAGGTTCTACTATGTGTTGGACTCTGTTAGAGGCCTGTGAATGCAGCTTCTCCCTAGCTTTTAGCTGAGAGGCCTTCCTTCCCCACCGTGTCTGAATTGGTTCTCTTTCTTCTCTCCACCTCTCCTTCTCCATCCCTATACTCTGTACTTACTGCTTTCATAGACATCCCTTAATTCTTCATTTTGTTTACCTGTCTACCTCAAAAGATTTTAAGCTCCAAAAATTTAGAGACCTAGAAGACACTTGGAGGGCACTCAATACACATTTGTTGAAAGAATAAGCTGAGTTTATTTGATGGCTTTATGAAAGGACGGTAAACCTGAGTAGCAAAGGCCCCTTAACCCTAATTTCATTATTTAAACTGAACAGGATTTTTTAGGTCCCTGAACTTTTTTTCTCATCTTTTCAAAGGAAATAGGGAGATAAGAAATGCACCTCCTGTGTGACCTGAGAGCAAGAATCTGCTTAGAAAAGAAGAGAATTTTTTTTTCTCTGAAAGACTAGCTTTTTCAATGACCTTGAATCATACTATTGACTGATTTAAGGTCATTGAGTTAAAATGGAGGGTTATTAGATTCCATTACTCTTCTGAACAAAAATGCTTTAATAATATGAGTCAATCAAATTTAACCATAAAGAAGAGGGGATGCCTCCCAAATAATCCCACTTTTGATGGTCATTTGATTAAATGTAGCCACTTATGTTATAACTCCCCAAATTACAAATGTACCTCTGCCTCACTTATGCTAACCAAGTAAACTGAAATGCATGAGGCCTTTTTACCACTTTTTTCCTTTGGGTTTACAGTCCAAAAGTACTTCTCATAGTAGATGAGCGTAACATGGACACATTCTTGCAAGTTTACCTCATAGTCAACCATAAGGTAAATGGATTTGTTCATATTATAAGCTTCAAGCACCATATTATATCTGTACAACATCAAATCTGCCAAAATTACATTCTATATCCTTCCTGAATGTACAATTCTAAATTACTACTTCTTAAACAAAATAAGAATGTCAGACTTTGTTGTCCTGTGTAGGACAAATCATGTGAGTTCTATTGTTTTATCGTACTTCATTTTATACAGATAATTTCGATCTCCTGCAATACATTCAAACTAAACTGTTTGTTTAGTACATTCTCCTGACCCATTACTCATGAAAGAATCAGATACTCTAGTGATTATCTTGCGGAGGCTCACTCATTGTTTTTGGAAACAAGCCACAGATGAAGTAACAATAACCGCACTGACAAAAAAAAAAAGCTAAACCAGCAATATGGTATTATGACAACAGATACATCTTGATTTGAAAAAGTAGAGGTGGTATTCTGGACTTTTTGACGTTGTATACACATATCATTTCCCTTGACATTCTGCCACTATCTACTACCAATAAATCTCGAAGAAAGATGGTCTAGATTTTCCCCAAAGATCTTCAGGAATGACTAACTAAACATAGCTGACAATGCATGGGAAATTTTATTTCAAAAACAAATATTTCCATTAAGCTTCATTAGGGGATGTATGAGGTCAGGATATATTCCAGAATTTTGCTTTATAGCATATAATTTTTTATATTTTCATCACAAGTATTTATCTTCAAAACATACTGGAGTCCTTGATAGAATATTCCTTATAAGGAGACCAAATGACCAACACCAAGGAATTGGTGGAATACAACATGATATACACATATCAGTGGAATATGATATAGCCATTAAAATGATGCTATAAGCCCTAGACAGTTTGGTTCAATGGGTAGAGCGTTAGCCCTCAGACTGAAAGGTCCAGGAGTAGATTCCAGTTGGGGACAGGTGCCTGACTTGTAAGCTCCATCTCGACCTCAGTTGGGACACATGTGGGAGGCAACCAGTTGATGTGTCTCTCACATCGATGTATCTCTCTGTATCTCTCTCCCCTCCCTTCTACTCTCTCTGAAAATCAATGG
>NW_005871062.1:1479152-1483965 GCF_000147115.1 Myotis lucifugus
GCCTGGGAGAGGGATGAAGAGGAGATGCGGGAGAGGAAGCTGTCAGAAGGGCCACTCTCCATGGAGGTTAGAAACAAGGACCTTTGCTGATGCCACTGAACAGCCCTAGAGAGGGGAAGGAACCAGTGCCAACCTGCAGGCCCACCTAGCCATTCAAACCACCAAAAATAAAATGGTGGTGAGGCATTAAGGCTGCTCAAATTGGGTCCCATAAGAGCTGGTGGTGAGGGTTTGGTCCAAGGCACATTGTGGCCTGTGAACATGGATGAGTCAGCAGGAGCAGGAAGGGCCCCAGCTAAGAGTAAAGCAGATCCAGACATGGCCATGTTGCAGAAAAGGCTGGTACCTACAGTACGGAGCGCCCTGGCCCCCGCGCCCCCTGGCCTCCTGGAGCCCTGAGTAGTTCCCCACATGTCGACATGGCTCCTCGCCCCGGCAGTCCACACACACTTCTAGCTCCGTCATGCATCACTTGCCAGCAGATGCTGGGGCTACTGATGCACACCACACAGAGGAGAGAGTTCTGCTTATTAAATTACTAAATCCTGTTAGAAACGAGGGCAACTTGCTCCTAATAGAATTTTTATGTTTCTCGTGATCCTTGGTGACTCCCATGAGGTTCTTTATTCTCCAGTGCGGTGCCAGGAATGGATTCCACAGCCAGTTCTCTCTTTCACAAGCAGAACCATTAAAAGCAACTCTGTCCCTCGGAGGAAATCATGCTTTCTTAGTACTACAGAGCCTTTCGAATTTGTTTAAAATCTACTGTTCTGCTGATGGTAGGGCAGGGAGAGGGATGTTTTCTTTAGGGAGGAGTGTGTGTGTCTGTGTGTGTGTGTGTGTGTGTGTGTGTGTGTGTGTGTGTGTGTGGAGTGGGTGCTCTTTGAAACTGTAATAGTTGAGAGGGTAATACTATTGTTTATTTTACACTGTCCTACTCCTCCCTCTTTCCCCCTCAACACGCAACAAACTGTACAAATGAACAAGAGAAGTTGATGTGTAGACTCACGCTGCCACCCTGCAGCAGTCTCTCCTGCTGCAGAAAGCACTCCTGCTCCAGGCAGTCGGAGCTGCATTGTTGGGCATGATCGCTTAGGCTGGGGAGGCTGTGGAAAGTGTCTCACCGCATGTAAAGAACCATCAGGTTACTTAAAGGAGCAACACGACTCTCACCTTGCAAGGAGGAAAGCTGACTTTGATGAGCAAGCCCGACAGTCCTCGGGTGCTCTCTGGCACATGCATTTCATCCGACTGTGCTTAGTTTTGCTTTTGTCAAACCACTCTTTCCCCTCTGGTTATCAGGAGCAAATTAGTTTTCAGCTTTGTTTTGTGTTTCTTTTTTCATTTAACACATCTCTTCTTACGCTGGTGATATCATCCCTGGAAGACTAAGACGTAAGAGGAGTGAATCATGTATCACCTTCACATCTCTTCTAGAATTACATCAGCAGAGCCCTAGGGTGCAGTGAGGATAAAAGCCAAAAGTAGAGGGGAGGGAGGAGGAAAGAGGAGGGCACCAGGAGGGGGGAGGAAGGGAGCTGGTTCTTTTGCAGTTGGCTCATTTTCTTCTTCCTCCTTCCTCAACCCCTACACCCCCTTCCTTATTTATAAATCAGACAATAGGAAAAACCAGACAGTTGCCTTATATTTATTGATGGTGTTGGTTTAAATGTCATTTGTCTGAACTTTTGACCAATCACCATACCCCCATCAGTCACAGATGAAAGCCAACCTTAGCATTCTCACTGGACACATAAATTGGTTAAAATGAAGACATGCAGACCCTGCCCCACCTCCAAGTATTATCCATATGATCCCCACCCTCTTTAATGTTCTCATCAATTTTAAACAGCAAAGGAACTTGGCAACGTGTGGAGATAATTGGAAATGTGAAATCTAGTCATGCAAGAGAGTGATGGCCCACACAGCTGTCTGCTGGTCAAGTGAGAACAGAGTGGAGGGCACACGATGTGGGTGCCTAGGTAGGGTGGCATTTGACTTTCCTGACCTCTCTCTAGCTGGGGGTTTTAAAATGTCATTCAATGATGTGTATCTGAGGTATTCAAGGAGAGGGACAGGGACTCTCAACCAAACCAAAACCTGGTGATAGGTTCGAAGGCCTGGACCTTGTCTTAATGCCCTTAAGAAATGACTCTGGCCCTAGCCGGTTTGGCTCGGTGACTAGAGTGTCGGCCTGCGGACTCAAAGGTCCCAGGTTCGATTCCGGTCAAGGGCATGTACCTTGGTTGCGGGCACATCCCCAGTAGGGAGCGTGCAGGAGGCAGCTGATCGATGTTTCTCTCTCATCGATGTTTCTAACTCTCTATCCCTCTCCTTTCTTCTCTGTAAAAATTCAATAAAAATATATTTTTTTTAAAAAAGAAAGAAATGACTCTGAATACTTTACTATTATTTCCCACCCACCCTTTGTTTTGCTTTGCTTTTCTAAAGATAGTCTTATGCCTGAACCACTCCCGTTAATTAGAAAGAAAAATCTTTCGTCCTCCATTCCTCTATGGTTCCAGTGAATCCTAGACTCCTTAAAATCTCTGGGTCTAGTTGCTCAGAACATGTTTATGATGAAAACAAAGCAAAGGGGCCTCAGGACACCAGGGAAAGCCAGGAGTGCAATCCATTTCTGCAATACCAAAGGGGCCCAAAGGGGCAAAGGGAAAAAACAATTTGCAGAAGGCACAGCTTTGGCAGCATCTTATTACAACTTCTAGCTGACCCGGGTGTAGCCAAATTAGAGACATCTGTTTGGAATTTACAACAGAAACAAACAGAAAGCATGAAAGCCCTAAAACACACACACACACACACACACACACACACACACACACACACACCCCAAACGCTAACAGCTCTTCTCTGCCTTGACCTCCACACCATTCCCCCACTGGGCCATGCTAGGTTGTTGAAGGGTCTTCCACCTGCCTCCCCACCCACCCCACCTGTATCTCTACTCACTCATGCCATCCTCAGAACTTAACAACTCTCCTCTATCCTTGCTTTTCCTCCCAGAAAAAAAAAATAAAAAAGGTTCTCCCACTTCTCAGAAATCTCCTTTGGGTCTCTAGTTCATCTTTAAAACTCCCTGAGCTGCTTGTAAAGGAAAAGATTATATCGTATTCTTACACTTGATCATTAGCACGAACCTCATAAAACCTCACAAGATGTCGGAAGTCACTCCTGAGAGTGAGGAACAGAACTCACGCTGAATCTCCAAGAATGAACTCAGAGACCAGAGAAAACCCACACTCGCAGAAGTTAATTAATGAAGAAGATGGAAATACTTGAGAAGGCTGTCCCCAGCAGCAGTACCCAGAGTGGCAAAGGGCCAGAGAGGCCCCAGGCTTCCTATAAAGCGGGTTTCCCTCCCCTATTCACCTTCAAGCAAGGCAGAGGCCAAACACTGTCTGACCACACCATCCTGTTGATGGACACACCCTCTCCTCCCTCCTCCCCCCAAGCATTCTCAGCAGCAGTTCCAGACGCTCACCTGTTCTGTTCAATTTTCCTCTTTATTCTCTTCCCACTGGCGGGCAAACAGAACCAGAGCAGTGCTACTCTTCAAAAATAACAAAATGTTTTATACACATTTCGGTATATACAACTGAACAACATTTTACATGTCCCTTTTGCACAGCAAAAGATATAAACATCCAGCTCTGAGAACAGTTATGTACAAAAAAAGATGTCAAAAATACTTCACAACAGTGCAAAAATATTTTACACAGTATCATGGAGTGAGATCTTTTGAGCAGGATGAAGGTGTGTGTGTTTCTAAAGGAAAACTCCTTTTTTAGATATTAGATGTCTTTAACTGTAAACAAAATGCAACTTTCTTTCCTTTTCCTCTCTTCCCCCCTCCCCCTCCCCAAACAAATATTTGAGGAATTTGGCAGAATTTCAAGGGTCTTAGTCTGAGGTAAACAACCCAAGCTCTCACACCAAAAGACTGGAGGCAAAGAGGCGGCACAAAAACAGCCTCAAACATTGTGAGAGTAAATTCCTTTTTCTTTTCAATGATATGCCAATGACAATGCTAGGCTGCTCCCGGGTGAGGGGTGGGGAGGAAGTTAACCCCTCCTCCAGGGGCCCCAACTGCCCCACAAACAGGAAGCTGGCCGGCGGGCACCTGACGCCTGCAGGACTTTTGCTAACTTCAGCGGGCATTTCCCTCACCCCTGACCCCAAGGGGCTGCCTCTCTCCTTCCTGGTAGGGTTTCCCCACCCCATCCCCACACATCCAGCCACATCTCCGTAGGCAACCTGAGCTCCACTTAACACAGAACCAAATGTGTTCAGGGAGAGAAGCAGGAACTCTGGGCCTTAAGTGTCCCATTTTCCCTTTCCTGGGAGCAAGCGGGGTCAGGGCTAGGTCAGGGAGCCGTCGAGGAGGCTGTTAGGGAGTCACGGTGGGGCGGCAGGGCGCGCGCAGAAGGTTGCGGGGAGCTCAGCCCGAGCGCGGCTCGTCTGGGCTGGCGCGGTCCGTAGGGCCAGACTGGTCCCCGGCGGTGGCAGAGGTGGCATCTGGGCCGGCCGCCTTCTATGGAGCTCTCGCTGCCGGGTGCTCTCACCAGACAGCAGGCGCGTCACCCGCAAGTCGGCCTGCAGGCTTCGCACGTCGTTGCCGGAAGCTGAGCTCCCCCCAGGGCCGTTAATAAGCTGCGACAGTTCGGGCCTTCACGTCGGAGGAGCTACCTAGGAGCAAAAGGGGGGGGCCCCCCCCCCGGGTCCCAACGAGAACCCCACTTCCCCCCCAGGGCCTCCTCCCGGGCCATTCTTCAAAGGGTCCCGGAAGGCCCCC
>NW_005871062.1:1484065-1485640 GCF_000147115.1 Myotis lucifugus
GATCCTTCTCCCTGGCACGATCCTCTTCCTCCTCCTCCTCCTCCAGGCAGCTCTCCGTGTGCTCCTCTTCCTCTTCTTCCTGCAGCTCCTCCTCCTGCTGTTCACCGACCAGGTCCTCAGTGATGGAGCCGAGTTTGGGCGCGCTGGGGCTGCGCTCCACCGGCGGCTTGTAGCAGCAAGGTCCGTGCAGGAGCAGCTTGCGCAGCGGCACCAGCGGGATGGTGTGCGCGCCCACCAGCTCCTGCTGCTGGTGACGCGCGTCGTCCCGCCGCTTGAGCCGTTTAAATTCCGCCAGTGCGTTGGCCGACGTTTGGTAGAGCAGCAGGGCCATGGCCTGCGCCTTCTCGGGCTTGGACACCAGCACCGCGTGACAGCGCAGCATTACAGCCTTGTGCTTGAGCTCGTGCCGGTACACCCAGGCGAAGACCTTGGGCAGCCGCGCGTCCGCCACGCAGTAGGTAACGCGGTGCAGCAGGTAGAGGTGGCCCGGGCGGCGCAACGCGCGCTCTTCGGCGTGCACCATGCGGATACCCTGCGCACTCACAGTCAGCTTCATCTTGGTGCCCTGACGGCCCGCCTCGCTCTTGCTCCAGATCTTGCCCACCGCGAGGTCGGTGCAGCCGTCGCCGCGCGCCTGGATGGTGGTGGCATTGCCCAGGTAGAGCACGGTGTAAGTGGGGTCCTCGCTGGTGATGTGCAGCTTCTTGCGCTTGGAGCGGAACATGCTGCCCACCCGGCTGAGCGCGCCTTCGGGGCACGCCCGCGCCAACGAGCTGAGAGCCGAGTAGTGCAGGCTCACCGCGTAGCCCTTGGGCTTGGACGCCTGCCTTGGCGGCGCCTCGGCTAGCAGCTCGAACTTGTGTTTCTTCCACGGCAGCATCTCCGGAGGGCGCCCCCGCGCAGCTGGGCGGCGGCGGCCGAGCGCTGAGTGCGAGCCCAGCTGAGCCACCCGCCTAGGCCAGGCTCGGCCCCGGGCAAGACCGAAAATTAAAACTCCGCTGGGAGTGGTCCAGTGGTAGGGGTTGGCGGCGGGATAAGGGTGTAGTGCTAGAGAGCCCTGCAGGAGCCAGGGGCAGAATTTTTTTTTAAAGGAAGAAAATATTCAGTTGCGAGTGTGGAAAAACGCACACAGGATTTACCCTAGCTTGGGCAAAGACGGAGGCAGTCTTAGGCAAGCAAAATGAGAAAAAGACCGAATGAGAGTAAAACGGAAAATATCGAGAGAGAGAGAGAGAGAGAGAGAGAGAGAGAGAGAGAGAAGAGAGAGAGATGCGCGCCTGCAAATAGAGGGACTCCAAGCAAAAGCAGCCGAGATGGTGCGAGAATAAAGCAGGAACTCCTCGGCGAAGGTGGATAGGGCCCCCTCTCACACACAGTTCCAAAGGCTGGGGCCAGAAACCTCGGGAAACTCAGCAGCGAGTCAGGCCAGGGGCTAGTGCTCCCCACCCCCACGGGGTGCTGGAGGCAGGCTGCCACTCCGCGGGGCTGGTCCCAGAATCAGTTCCGTGCCCCAACTGCGGTCAGATGGAGGGTCCGGCTGGCCGCGGCGGGCCCGGCGCAGCAGTCCGGTCTTGG
>NW_005871062.1:1485895-1492843 GCF_000147115.1 Myotis lucifugus
TGTAAGATGGAGGGTCAGACTGTCTGCGGCGGCCCCGGCGCACCATTCCGGTCTTGGCTCATTTCATCTTGGCCCCAACAGGGCGCAGGGGGTACAGGCTCGGCCGGCTCACCGTCCGGGCTGGCTCGGCCGGGGCAGCGCGGGGCTCCACAGGCGGGGCGCGCGCATGGTCGGCTCCCGGGACCGTCGCTACCTCATTTCTTCCCTCCGGGGGTGTCCAACTCCGCTCCCGGTGTCCCCTCTCGGTCTGCTACCCGCCTCTGCAGCGCGACCCCTCGGGTTCTGGGAGCGCTGGCCGGCTCGCCAGCCTCACATCCTTGCCGTCCGAGAGGAAGACCTCGGGTAAATATAGGCCGGCGCAAACCATTTGCCGAGCGGGGACAGGGGAGGCGCAGGGAGGACTATCCGTTTCGGTCTCCGACGCCCTGCGGGTTCCTAGTCTCTTAAAGGGACCTAGTTGCAGTCATTGGTGGAGGGAATGGGGAGACCAGTCTAATCCAGCAATTACACCCCAAATTTACCAGCATCTCTTTTATCTATAGCGCCAAGACCGGGGTTACCCCTCAGGAAAAAACTTGATTTCTGACGCTCCACCCCCAGGATGAATTGCAACTCACTGAATAAATGTCTCCATCGAAACTTGAGGAGGTGGTAGAAGGTGGGATTTTATACTATAACCTACTATGCAGAAAGGTTGGGGGAAATAGTGGTTCTTTCATTACATGGCAGCTGAGAATGACTGAGTGCTGTTTAATATTTTTTAAATATATTTTTATTGATTTTTTTACAGAGAGGAAGGGAGAGGGATAGAGAGCTAGAAACATAAATGAGAGAGAAACATCGATCAGCTGCCTCCTGCACCCCCCGCCCCCACTGGGGATGTGCCCGCAACCAAGGTACATGCCCTTGACTGGAATCAGTCCGCAGGCTGACACTCTATCCACTGAGCCAAACCAGTCAGGGCTGTTTAATTTTTTTTTTCCAGAATTTTATTCTACTAAAGAAAATAGGGGCAAAGAAAACACCAAGACTCATTTTTCACTATCTTGGAGCCTTTCTCCACAGGTAATAGTGATATGATTGGAGTGAACAAGATAGTATATAAATATATAGTCTATAAATAAGGTGCTACCTGCTCCTAATCTCCAGCAGCGCCCCCTGCTGCTGTCATGTTTCAGAGTATCTGTTTTCTGAGATATACACAGTTTCCAAGAAATGCTTACCTGTGATCAGAACTCAGTTTACTTTGACAAGCCAGTCATTCTATTTTATTACATCACTGACACAGTTTGGATGAGAATTCCCAGTAAAAATTCAAATGACGTTTTTATTTGAGTGTCGAATAATGCCAGGCCACCCTCCACTGGGAATGATAATCACATGAATCATGCTTTTCTTCTGTGCCAACTAGACAATGCAACTTTAATCATCTGACCAGCTCGACCTTTGGCTAGTAACTCATTTCTGGGCCTTTGAAACAACCTGCTTGCCTCTATGGTCTTCTCAAAAAACACACACAAAAACAAAAAAACCTTCTGGCTGGAATGTGTGATATACGCCCAGATGACCCTACGTCAAACTTCCAAATTCGTCCTAGAGGAGGACAGTGCGATCTCCACTCCATAGGCCCAGTCCACCAGGGGATTGTGGATGTCTCTGGCTTCTGTGCCAGATTTCAGAACCACATAGCCCTCCTGGAGAGTCCTGGCCTTCTACCTTTGCTAACGTTTAACCTTTTTTAAAACTCTAATTCAGTTTTCTCAGAGTCACTGGTGTTGAGTTTCAATTTAACTAACTGCTGAGTACCTTTTGGTGCCAGTCCCTGACCTAGTCCCTTGCAGACCCAATTCCTGTCTCCAAGAAGCTCCCAGTCCAATGAAGGATGTGAAGTCCACTCAACTCTGGGTTTGTAGGTTCTATGAAAGCACCCGGTGTCCCCAGTGCCTGGTACCAATAGGCACTGCTTAATTGTTGAACTAATAAATGAGACATGCATGGGAATAAGAATACAGAGTTGGGCCCTGAGAAAGACCCAAAACTGGAAGAAAAGGTTCATTACGACTAGGAGAATCAGGGAAGGCTCCACAGAGGTGGTAACGTATGAAGGATGAAGAGGATTTCTTCATGCAGGTAAGAATTAAAGGGCTTTAGGGGTATAAATGACAGCAAAATTATAGAACATGAAAATGCATGTACATGTGCAGATTAGGATGGAGTTTAACTATTGTAACAATGAAAGAAGATGATTTCCTGATCAAAGAAGAAAGTCTCTTGATCATGCTTTTTGGGCCCTCCTTGCCTCTTCAGGAAGGAATGGCTGACTGGCCCCAGGCTGTCATTAGACCAAAACTGTGACTTCTTACTGCTCAGTAGCACCGATGGGTTAATTGGAGGGGTACCAGGCATGATGTGGGAATGAGATAGTTAGGATTATAATAAGCCATTTAAGCCAAAATTAATTCATTCTTTGGCTCAAATTTCCAGAATATCTTGCAGTGGCAATGACATAGGCACTCCAGACAAAAACTTCCATTTAAAACACACCAAATTAACCTTTAACTGGTCCGTAATCTTGAGGTCTAACCCCTACAAAAGTAGATGTCACGTTCAAGCAGTTAACATTTCCAAACTGCTTAGAGGTCCAAGGGTCAGAAGAGTTTGGGGAGGAGGGTGTGGGGCAGGTGGTGGGAGCTAAGGTTGGCCTCGGCATCTGCGAGGGGTACCACCATGGGCTTCATGCAGTGGCAGGGAAGTTTCCACTGGAAGGCCAGGCTTTCCAGCAGCAGCCAGAGTGTCAGTCCCAGGCACACAGGCAAATAGGCCCACAGAACTGCTCCTGTGGACTGGTCTCTGCCACACCTGGACTACCTTCCTTTTTTAATTTTTTTTAATGGGCCCATAAATGACTCTTTTGACAAGAGTCATTTAATATTTTTATTGATTTAGAGAGAGGAAGAAAAGGAAGAGAAACATCAATCAGCTGCCTCCTATACCACCACCCCCCCACCAGGGGCTGAGCCCGAAACAGGGGCATGTGCCCTGACCAGGAATCGAACTGGCAACCTTTCGGTGCATGGGACAACGCCCAAGCAATGAGCCACACCAGTCAGGGCTGGACTACCTTCTTAATAAGCTTGTTTTCAACCTTGGGAGGACAGAAAGGCTCTAGAAGACAAATGGGAACACTCCTGTGTGTGAGTCATGCTCTGTGCCTGTGCTCAAAGACCCAGGAGGAGGACCAAGCTGTCTCCTAGGGCCTGGGCCAGCCTCTGGGGCCCACCTCACCTTTTGGAGAAGCTGGCCACCCTTCAGAAAGCACAAGTCACAACTGCGGCTGTATTTTGTTGGGAAAGCTGGTGGCGCCCTCTATGAGCCCACACCACAGATCTGAGACATAGGGCATTTCCAGAACAGAACTTTAGCAAAGTCAGTTGGGGAAGTGGTCGGACACCCCACTGGAAGGCAGACTGCACTTTTTTTTTTTTGTTATGACACTGCCCCATCTACTGGTGCCAGGCAGAAGTACCACTTGGTGACATGGTTTCTCATAGAACCGGATAATCCAGTGGTTGAATCAACACACAGCCACAGCTGGAAAGCCACCCGGCTTCTACTTTGACATCTGAGAGTCAGCCTTTTAGCTTTCAGGCTGGCTTTCTCCCACCTCATATCTTGCATAATGCTCTTCCCTTCGGCCCCCTTGCCTAACATCCTACTGAATGAACATTGGCTTCCGAGACAACAAATGATGAATTTGGAATCTTCAAAGTCATTCAACAAATATTTGTTGAGAGTCTATTGAGGGTGTGATGTAGTTGCTGGGGATATTGCATTAAAGAAGACAGACAGGGATTTGCCCTAATGCGATTTATAGCCTATGGGGAGGCAGATAATAAGCAAACAAATAACTAATAAAACATCAGATAGCAATAAGTCTCTGAAGAAAAGAAAGCAGTGTTAGGAATGGAAGGTGGCTGGTTTAGACAGCGTGGCCAGGAAAGACATCTCTGGGTAGAGACCTGAATGAGATGGAGCCAACCATGCAAAGATGGGGGGAGGGATGATGGCATTCCATCCTGCGCTGGCCAATATGATAGCCATGTGAGGGTAATGAGCACTTGGAATGCAGTTGGTCCAAACTGAGATGTGAAGCAAGTATGAAATACACACTGAATTTTGAAGAGTTAGTAAGACAAAAAATGATGTAAAAATAGCTCAACAATTTCATAGTAATTGTATATTGAATAATATTTTGGCTATGTTAAGTTAAAGAGAATATGTTATTAAAATTAATTTGTCTGTTTCCTTGTACCTCTTTAATGTGGGAACTAGAACATTTACAACTATAGATGGACAGCATTGTGCTAGGCAAAGGGCATAGCTAATATGAAGGCCTCAAGGTGGGAATAAGGTTAGCCAGTTCAAAACTGAGCTCCAGCTTCAAAAACCCCACTGTGTAATCCCAGCCTTTTACGCTGCCAGCCCTCTTAATTCCTGACTCCTATCACATGAGTTCTTCAACCTCAAGACCTCCGAGATCTACATCAACATTCCACACAGAGTGGACTCACCCCCACCAGCTGCATCAGAATTTGCTGGCCCAATTCCTGGATCACACCCATAAATCAAAATCTCTGCTTAAACTCCTCCGGTGACTGAACATATACTAAAGTTTGGGGAGACCTACGCTAACCCACTTTATTTCTCCTAGTATCAGTTCCTTTCCTACCTCTTTCCTTCTGCTCCTCCCCATCCGAGACCTTCCAGATGAGCATCGGGTCCACAGTTTCTGTACATCATTTCCACCCAGCAGAGCCCCAACCCTGGACCAATACCACAGTCCATATGCTCTGCTTCTGGAGCTGGACTGCTGAGTAGAATCTCTAAGATAGTCTACCCTTGACACATTGTGACCTCTCCTAGGGTAAGCAGAATAATCCCTCCGCCCCCCCCCCCCCAAAAAAAATAAAGATGTATATGTCCTAATCCCCAGAACCTGTGAGTATGGGGGAAGGGGAAGGGAGATTGTAGATGAAATTAAGGTTGCTAACTAGCTGACCTTAAAATAGTGAGAGGACCCCCAATTACCCAGATGGGCCAATGAAATCACCAGTCTCCTTCAAAGTGGAAGTGAGAACCTTAAAAACATCAAGTGAAATGAAAGAAGCCAAACACAAAGGTCATGTATTGTATTAGGCTACCTATGTGAACTATCCATAGTAGGGGAATTCACAGTGACAGAACCAAGATTGGTGGTTGCCAGGGGCTGGAGGGAGGGAAGAATGGGGGAAAGCTACTTAATGAATATGGTTTTCCTTTCAGAGTGATGAAAATGTTTTGGAGCTAGATGTAGTGATTGCACAACATTGTGAATATACTAAATATCAATTAATTGTTCACTTGAAATGATTAATATTATTTATGCATCTCATCGTGATTTTTTTATTGAAAGGAGGCAGGAGAGTGTCAGAGTGATGCAATATGAGAAGGTCTCCACCCTCCCTTGCTGGTTTTGAAGATGGAGGGATGGGGCAACAAGCCAAAGAATGCAGGCAGCCTCTAGATCAGGGGTGGGCAAACTTTTTGACTCGAGGGCCACAATGGGTTCTTAAACTGGACCGGAGGGCCGGAACAAAAGCATGAATGGAGTGTTTGTGTGAACTAATATAAATTCAAAGTAAACATCATTACATAAAAGGGTACGGTCTTTTTTTTTTTTTAGTTTTATTCATTTCAAACGGGCCCGGATCCAGCCCACGGGCCGTAGTTTGCCCATGGCTGCTCTAGATGCTGGGAAAGGCGAGGACTAATTCTACCCTAGAACTTCCAGAAAGGATACCCTATGACACCTTGATGCTAACCCAGTGAGACCCATGTTGGACTCCTAACCTGCAGAATTGTAACTCTGTGTTGATTTAAGCCAAGTTTACGTTAATTTGCTACAGCAGCCATTTTCCTCTTATCCTGACTCCATTTCCTCTTCCACTCCCCTCAGTGAGTGCCCTGAATCCTCACCACTTTTCCAAAGCTTCCCACTCCCCATCAGAGCCAAGCAAGGGGCTTGGTGCATCCCTAAGAAAACTGAGGCAGTAGAGTAATGTTAACTGTGTGCTAACCTCCTCACTTAACCACATCCACACTCATTCTCACCTCTCTGCCCCAGGCTCAAAAGTCTCTCTTCCTTTATATCCGTCCCCTCAAATCTATCCTTCAAATCACAGATTTGACAGTATACCTCTTTCTATTATGACAATTCAGTGGCTTCCCACCAATCACAGGTTATGGGCTCAACTTCTCATTATAACACATGAGAATTGTCAGGTTTGGCACCTGCCTACCTCTCCAGCCTCATTCACCACTTCTCCCGGCCTTGGGATTTCTGCTCCAGTGAGGAAAAATGGCCCGTGCTTCTGATCATGCTCATGAGACTGTTTCTTGTCTTCCAGCCATTCTTAAGTGGTTCTGTCTAACTGGAATGACCTTTTTCTGCCACTTCTCCGGGCTGAACCCTACTCATCTTTAAAGAGCCACATCAGGTACCAACTTCTCCAGAAAAGTGCCTGGCCTCCCTAACTTCTTCTCCACCCTCCCCTATGGGTATCTGTACTTCTGCTCTTGTCTCACTGATATTCTCTTTAACTGCCTGCCTCCCTCACTAAACTGTGAGCTCCTTTAGGAAAGTGACTGTATGTAATTCACCCTTCTGCCCCAGCTACTAGCACCAATGCCTCCCTAGTCAGTATACCATAAATGTTTGTGGAATGAACAGTAGCCATGTGTTTATTTCCACAGCAATCAGACTATTCATAAACACAGATTTGTCAGAACTGAAGAAGGCTTTCTAGACAGCCGATCTCTTTCAAACAACCCCTCCCCTCAGGTTTTACCGATAAGGGTCATGTTCAAAACAAGAGTAGGACCCATGTAGCCTGAATCCTAAATTCAGGG
>NW_005871062.1:1495317-1500842 GCF_000147115.1 Myotis lucifugus
CTGAGCAATTTCCTTCCAGTTCTAAGATCGTAGGAGGCTGTTTTGGTTTCCTAACAAATTACCATAAACAGGGTGGCTTAAAACAACAGAATTGTTTTCCCTCACAATTCTGGAAGCTGGAAGAAAGAAGCATACTTCCTTGTCTCTTAGCTTCTGGTGGTTGCCTGCAATCCTTGACTTATAGGCATATCACTCTAATCTCTGCCTCCATCCTCACATGGTGTTCCCCCCGTGCCTTCTTTGCATGTGTCCAAAATTGTATCTTCTTATAAGGATACCTATCATTGCATTATGGCCCACTGTAATTCCGTCTGACCTCACCTTTACTTGGTTACATCGGCAAAGACTCAATTTCCAAATAAAGTCTCATCCGTGGGTACCTGGGGTTAGGACTAAAACCTATCTTTTTGAGAGACATGATACAACTCAAAACAGAGGCCATGACAAAAAATTGCATGAGTGAGAGAGGAACAATAGACAAGTCAAATGTCTACAAACTCCAGAGGTCACCATGTGGCCCACGCCTTCAGAGATTTTCTCACCAGGACCCTTGCTTGCCATGAAGCCATGCGGTCCCTCCTTTCATGGGCTGCTTACTAGGAATGTTTGCCACCTGAATAAGGCGTGGGCAGAAATGCAAAGGCATGAGTAGGAAGTCAAGAGTAGTGAAATCATGAGCTTTGCAAGTGAGCCTTCTCATCAGTGCCACCAGAAGCAATGGCCAGTAAAAAAGGAGCAGAGTGGCATGTCCCCTCTGAAGGTGGAAGGAGGAGAAATCACTATGCCTGCATGGTTAGCTTTGATATAGAAACCTTGGATCATAACATTTCCATTTGTAATGATAGTGTTGTAACTAATGATGATTCAATTTGCTAAATAGTAGTTCACAGTGCCCTCAACCCTCACATGACAGAGGGCAGGATGGGGTCTTCTCCCCAAGTTACACGATGAAGATACCGCCCTACTATTGCCAGTCCAGGCACCCTTTCTGAAACCATCATTGTTCCTGTTGTTTCAAATTTAGGGTAAGGAGTCTGATAACCACCTTAATGGCCCTCTAATCCAATACCCACTTTGAAGCATGAACTTGCTTTAGAACACACTGACATTTGGTTAACTAGCCATTGCTTTGAACACCTCTGGTGGCAGGGAGCTCACTACCTTACAAAGCTGTCTATTCCATCTTTGAACCACTCTGACTACAAGTTGACATACTAACACTTATTAATAAATTTGCTACAGTAATTTAAGTGGAGGGGTCACATTTAGAGACAAAAATATAAAATCCCAGTGGTCAGAAGGCCTTTCTGGTGGAGTAGGGGCTAATTGGTGTATAGTTCATGGATCCACCATTGACCTGAGTACTTAACCTTGGAGGAGTCCCTCTGTCGGCAAATGACTGCTAAACTGTGAGCTCTTAGTGGGTGGGTGGGTGGGTGAAGCAGAGAGATTGCCTGATACTGACTCCCTAGAACAGGGGTGGGCAAACTTTTTGACTCGAGGGCCACAATGGGTTCTTAAACTGGACCGGAGGGCCGGAACAAAAGCATGGATGAAGTGTTTGTGTGAACTAATAAAAATTCAAAGTAAACATCATTACATACATAAAAGGGTATGGTCTTTTTTTTTTTTTAGTTTTATTCACTTCAAACGGGCCGGATCCAGCCCACGGGCCGTAGTTTGCCCACGGCTGCCCTAGAACCTAGTGATAAATCAGTAAAAGAATGAATGAATGAAAGAAACCTGGTGTTTTCTATTTGCAGATTTTAGAGTTGGTGATTATTAATTCTACTTCTAGCCTTCTTTATTTTGTTTTACTTTGCTTAACTTTATTGGGTCTCAAAATTTACAACTAAAAGTTCAGAACAATAATAGTGCCCTTTCCTACTTGACTGTTGTGAGGGGGAAAATAATTGCAAAATCATCTCTGAATAAAAGACCCTAGATAATCCACATATAACTACACGAATTAGGGTGGGGGGGGGTCATAGGTTCAAATATAGTGTGCACAGGATCTTGTAGCCAGCATCACCAAAGCAAGAGGTCCTTTACACTTTTCATTGCACACACAATGAAGGCACAAGCAGGCAATCAATGTTTGATTGAAGTGACTCAATGATTCATAATAACCATAAATAAAGGGCTGCTGAATGATTGAAACTCACTCATGTGTGAGAATCCACTCATTTCCAAAAGGGATAAATGGAGAATGACAGATAATCAAAGGGACTTTCCTTACTGATTCAGTGGCTCTGCAGAGACTGCCAGACTTCTCTTTTCACAACTCTCAGCCTTATGCAAACTGCTTTAATGTCCTTTGGAAGAGAGTGGGCGAAGGGAGGGGTAGGGCTGCAACCTTGCCTTGGAACGATTTGTCTGTCACTGACACATTTTTGGCCAAGGGGTGAAAAGAAAAAACACAAACCCCACCCATTCTATAGAGCCCAGAGGCACAACAGTGTGGAGTTGGAGCAGAATGTTACTTCCAGGTGTGTTCTCGGTGTGGGTTTCAGGGCTTGTAACTACATTTGTTTAGCCACAGTAAATCAAGCATTATGTAACATCACGAATGAGGAGCCCTCTCTGTGCTGCTGTTTGGAAGCTGGTGGGAGGCTTCCAGTCCTGAGATCAATGCAACTGCCGTCAGGGGTCAGCTGGTTAGAGAATTCTGGCTTCAGCAAGAGGGGTCAGCTATGTGGGGATGGGGAGGATTTTCCAGACACAAGCCAGTTGGATGAGCATTTCCATTGTCATGGCAAAGTGAGGAGGGGAGCTTAGCTGGGTTGTGTTGTTTTTCGAGTGTGTAGGTGGAAGGACTTCTACAGCTGGAAGGCAGGGACCTAGGCTGACTCATCTTTGCGACTCCCTCCCTTGGGCAGCAGCCAGCACCTTACTCCACCCTTCACCATCACCATTATCACTCCCCTCTCATTCTCACTTTGTTCTGTTGAATATGGATCCCATGACCTTATCTCATCAGCACCTCAATTATCTTCCTCCTTGTTCTTCTCAATGAACTGGCATCATAATCCCTCAACATGGGTCAATTATACATCTGGATTCTCACCTGCATCATCTGGTTGTTGGGGAAAATTTTGCTCAGCTGTGAAAATTGGTACCCCCACAAGCTACTAACCAATGACCTGGCAGCATTATCTCATCGGCTACCTCTGCAGGACAGGAACTGTTTCCCCCATTAACCAGGTAAGGTAACAAGCTCAGTTTGTTCTTTTTCAATGGCCGACTTGAGGAACATCTTGGGGAAAATATTAAAATTATTTATGCCTTACTTATTTGTCAGTTAAGAATAGTTGCAGCTACCCTAGCCAGTTTTGCTCAGTGGTTATAGTGTTGGCCCACAAACTCAGGGGTCCTCAAACTACGGCCCGCAGGCCACATGTGGCCTGCTGAAAACATTTATCCGGCCCGCCGGGTGTTTTTGCCACTGCTGTGTGCATAGGAATTTGTTCATAGTTTTTTTTTAAACTATAGTCCGGCCCTCCATCGGTCTGAGGGACAGTGAACTGGCCCCTTGTTTAAAAAGTTTGAGGACAGTTCTTAGAAAAATGGCGGCAGAGTAGGAGGATGCTGCATGGTCATGCTCCCAGGAACAAGCTGGAATTACAACTGAAATATGAGAAAGCTTCCTGAATAATCAACGGAAAACTCACAGGAGAGAACCCTGATACCCAAGGACCAAAGGTGGAGCCGGCATAGAGACTGGTAGGAGGGGCAGAGACGTGACCCACAGAGGGGAACTGAAGTCCCAGAGAGATATCTCAGCCAGTGGTGGAGGTGGGGGGGGGAGGTGCCACTGAGAATTCTGGGATCTAATCCCGGAGCTGGGCTCCCCAGCAGAGAGCACCAAACTGAGGAAGATATCCACATAACATCAAGCTGTGAAAAGCAGTGGGGTGCTGTCTGCCAGGGAGTGGCAGCTAAAAGTTCAGGCACCCTCTTAAAGGGCCAAGGCACAAACATTCCCTGTGGAGCCACCCACCTTGTGCTCTGGCAGAAGGAGGGTGAAGTGGACTGGAGCTGTGAGAGCAGAAGCCAGCACTGGGGACTCGAGGGACAGAGCTCAGAAGGCAGACACCCCAAGTCTCCTCGGCTCAGTCATTCCCTCACACAGCCACATAGACATCTGCCTTGCCTGGGGGGAAAGACATCTGCCTTGCCTGGGGGGATAGACATCTGCTTTGCCTGAGGGGAAGACAGTTGACACACCTATTGGAAAACACCTTGCCCTGAGGCTGCTTAAGAGATTAAAAGTAACAATTCGAAGGAGTAGCAGCTGCTTGTGTAGCTCGCCCCCATCCAAGGAACAGCAGCCTCCTGATCACCACAGCCTCTGTCTGAGGAACAGCAGCTGTGTGTGAAGCCTCCCCCCACCAGCCAGAGGAGCCACCACAACTGTGAACAGCACCCACCAGAGGAGCTGCTACCAACTGAGGAGCAGCTGCTACCACAACCGCCCGAGGAGCAACCGCAGCCCGAGGAGCCATTGCCACCCAAGGAGCAGCCACTGCATGACTCAACATCTAGATATGGTGGTACATCAAACATGGGTAGACAAAGAAAGCCCCAAAGGAAAGACTTGCCAGAAAAGCAGCTAAGTGATACAGAGGCATGCAACATGACAGAAAAAGAATTCAGATTAAGGGTCCTAGAGTGCATAAACCGGATGGAGGAAAAAATCAACAACTTATGCAAGAAGCAAGAAGAAACAGATGAAAAAATCACTAAATTATGTAAGAACCAAGAAGAAATGAAGAGTGATATAGCTGCAATAGAAAACACCATTGAAAGTTTCAACAGTAGACTAGGAGAAGCGGAGGACCGAATTAGCCAATTAGAAGACAGGGAAACAAAACACACCCAAACTGAACTGCAATTGGAGAAAAAAAATTAAAAGACAGGAGGAGAGCCTAAGGGAGCTATGGGACAACATGAAACGAAACAACATACGAATAATAGGGGTTCCAGAACAACAGAAAGAGGAACAAGGGTTAGAAAACCTATTTGAAGAAATAATATCAGAAAACTGCCCAGAGGTGGGGAGGAAAAAAATCACACAAGGACAGAGAGTCCCAAACAATGAGACCCCGAAATGACCCACACCAAGACACATTATAATTACCATGGCAAATGTTCAGGACAAAGAGAGAATCTTAAAGGCTGCAAGAGAGAGACGGAAAGTTACATTCAAGGGATCTCCCATTAGATCAGTGATTCCCAAAGTGGGCGCTACCGCCACCTGGTAGGTGCTGCAGCGATCCAGGGGGGGCGGTGATGGCCACAGGTGCATTTGTGGGTGATGAGTAACTGCTATTAAAATTTAAAAAAAATTAATTTCCAGGGGCTGAGTAATATTTTTTTCTGGAAAGGGGGCGGTAGGCCAAATAAGTTTGGGAACCACTGCATTAGATTATCAAATGATTTCTCACAGAACACATCAGGCCAGAAAAGATAGACAGAAATTTACAAGTGATGCAAAGCAAAGGACTGAATCCAGATACTCTATC
>NW_005871062.1:1502732-1557741 GCF_000147115.1 Myotis lucifugus
AGGATTTATCCCAGGGATGCAAAGATGGTACAATATCCACAAATCAATAAACGTGATACATCACATAAACAAATTGAAAGAAAAAAACCACATAGTCATATCAATTGATGCAGAAAAAGCATTTGACAAAATCCAACACCCATTTTTGATAAAAACTCTCAGCAAGGTGGGAATAGAAGGATCATACCTCAACATAATAAAAGCCATATATGACAAGCCCACAGCCAACATCATACTCAATGGACAAAAACTAACACCATTTCCCCTAAGAACAGGAACCAGACAGGGATGCCCACTCTCACCACTCCTGTTCGATATAGTACTGGAAGTATTAGCCATTGCAATTAGACAAGAAGAAGAAATAAAAGGCATCCAAATTGGAAAAGAAGAAGTAAAACTGTCCTTATTTGCAGATGACATGATATTATACATTAAAAACCCTAAAGACTCCATCAAAAAACTATTAGACTTAATAAATGAATTCAGCAATGTAGCAGGATACAAAATTAACGCTAAGAAATCTGCCAAACCGGTTTGGCTCAGTGGTTAGAGCGTCGGCCTGCGGACTGAAGGGTCCCAGGTTCGATTCCGGTCAAGGGCATGTACCTGGGTTGCGGGCACATCCCCAGTGGGAGATGTGCAGGAGGCAGCTGATCGATGTTTCTCTCCCATCGATGTTTCTGACTATCTATCTCTCTCCCTTCCTCTCTGTGAAAAATCAATAAAATATATTTAAAAAAAAAAAAAGAAATCTATGGCATTTCTATACAGCAATAGTGAACTTACAGAAAGAGAGACTAAAAAAACAATCCCATTTACCATCGCATCAAAAAAATTAAGCTACCTAGGAATAAACTTAACTAAGGAGGTAAAAGACCTCTACTCAGAAAACTACAGAACGTTGAAAAAAGAGATAGAGGAAGACATAAACAGATGGAAGAACATACCATGTTCTTGGATTGGTAGAAGCAACATCATTAAAATGTCCATACTACCCAAAGCAATCTATAAATTCAACGCACTTCCCATTAAAATACCAACGGCATATTTCACAGATCTAGAACGAACTCTCCAAAAATTCATCTGGAATAAAAAAAAGACCCCGAATAGCTGCAGCGATCCTGAGAAAGAACAAAGTAGGTGGGATCTCAATACCAGATATCAAGCTGTATTACAAAGCCACTGTTCTCAAAACTGCCTGGTACTGGCACAAGAACAGACATATAGGTCAATGGAATAGAATAGAGAGCCCAGAAATCGGCCCGAACCAATATGCTCAATTAATATTTGACAAAGGAGGCAAGAACATACAATGGAGCCAAGATAGTCTCTTCAATAAATGGTGTTGGGAAAATTGGACAGATACATGCAAAAAAATGAAACTAGACCACCAACTTACACCATACACAAAAATAAACTCAAAATGGATAAAGGACTTAAATGTACGACGGGAAACCATAAAAATTCTAGAAGAATCCAAAGGCAACAAAATCTCAGACATATGCCGAAGCAATTTCTTCACCGATACAGCTCCTAGGGCATTGGAAACTAAAGAGAAAATAAACAAATGTGACTACATCAAAATAAAAAGCTTCTGCACAGCAAAAGAAACCATCAACAAAACAGCAAGAAAGCCCACTGTGTGGGAAAACATATTTGCCAATGTTATATCTGATAAGGGCCTAATCTCCAAAATTTATAGGGAACTCATACAACTTAACAAAAGGAAGATAAACAATCCAATCAAAAAATGGGCAAAGGACCTAAATAGACACCTTTCAAAAGAGGACATTCAGAAAGCCAAGAGACATATGAAAACTTGCTCAAAGTCACTAATCGTCTGAGAGATGCAAATCAAAACAACAATGAGGTACCATCTCACACCTGTCAGAATGGCCATCATCAACAAATCCACAAACGACAAGTGCTGGAGAGGATGTGGAGAAAAAGGAACACTCGTGCACTGCTGGTGGGAATGCAGACTGGTGCAGCCACTATGGAAGACAGTATGGAGTTTCCTCAAAAAACTAAAAATGGAACTCCCATTTGACCCTGTGATCTCACTTCTAGGAATATATCCCAAGAAACCAGAAACACCAATCAGAAAGGATATATGCACCCATATGTTCATAGCAGCACAATTCACCATAGCTAAGATCTGGATATAGCCTAAGTGCCCATCAGTAGATGAATGGATTAGAAAACTGTGATACATCTACACAATGGAATACTATGCTGCTGTAAAAAAGAAGGAACTCTTACCATTTGCAATGGCATGGATGGAACTGGAGAGCATTATGCTAAGTGAAATAAGCCAGTCAATGAAGGGAAAACACCACATGATCTCACTCACTCATGGATAATAAAGACCATTATAAACTTATGAACAAAAAATAGATATAGAGGCAGAGCTGCCTCGAACAGACTGTCAAACTACAGTGGGAAAGCCGGGGAGGGTTGAGGGGCGGGAGGGGGGTGGTAAGAGATCAACCGAAGGACTTGTATGCATGCATATAGGCATGACCAATGGACATAAGACACTGGGGGATAGGGGAGGCCCGGGGATTGTTAAGGGTGGGAAAAAAGGAGACATATGTAATACTCTTTGTAATACTTTAAGCAATAAAACAATTTAAAAAAACATTATATAAACTACATAAGCAAAAATCAAAGAAGGGTAAGGTGGCTATATCACATGATATAGACTACAGGACAAAGGAAATTAACAAAGATGGAGAGGGATAATTCATAATAATTAGAGAATAGATTTGTTAAGAAGACAATAATAAAAGATCAGCAAAACACCTAAAATAAAAATTCAGCCCTAACCAGTTTGGCTCAGTGGATAGAGCGTCGTCCTGTGGACTGAAGAGTCCTAGGTTCGATTCTGGTCGAGGGCATGTACCTTGGTTGCGGGCACATACCCAGTGGGGAGTGTGCAGGAGGCAGCTGATCGATGTTTCTAACTCTTTATCCCTCTCCCTTCCTCTCTGTAAAAAAATCAATAAAATATTTTTAAAAATTCACAATTAAATTAAGAAACTGACAACTCTGCAATCATAATAGAGTTAACATCCTTCTCCAAGAAATTGATAGAAAACATCAGTAAAGATATAGGTCTGAACACAGCCAATTGCTTTGACCTAACTGACATTTATAGAACACTATACTAGTACATGACAACTGCAGGAATATCCATTATTTTCATGTACACATGTTATGCTCACCAATATAGATCATATGCTGAGCCTTAAAACAAATCTTAATAAATTTTATAAGACTAAAAAAAAAAGTTTGAGGACCCCTGCACAAACTGAAGGGTCTGGGGTTCGATTCCAGTCAGGGGCACATACCTTGGTTGTTAGCTCTATCCCTGGGCCCCAGGGAGCATGCAGGAGGCAACCAATTCATGTGTCTCTCTCACATTGATGAGTGTGTCTCTTTTTCCCTCTCCCTTCCATACTCTCTACAATCAATGGAAAAAAATAATCTCAGGTGAGGGTGGGAAAAAAAATAGTTGCTATCTTTTTAAAATATGTTTTTACTGATTTCAGAGAGAAGAAGAGAGAGGGAGAAAGAGATAGAAACATCAATAATGAAATGCCTCCTTCATGCCCCACACTGGGGTTTGAGCCTGAAACTGAGAATCAAACCATGACCTCCAGGTTCAAAGGTTGATGGTCAACCACTGAACCATGCTGCCGGCAAGGCAACTGTTCCTATTTTAATCTTACAATGTCAGTGTCTTTTTGACTCCCCACTGGTCTTGATTAACTTATCACTGTATTTGGTCAAAATTTTTTGGAGCCCATGAGAAGAATGAGCATAGAAACCCAAAATGTTTGCTTTTTCTCAATCTCTCAATGTGACAAAATCTAGAAAAGAAGAGGGTGAAGTCCCAAGTTCCTGACTGAGTTCTAGGCATGAGATGGTAGGTTGCTTTATATCATCTCACTATTAGTATTGTTGTTAGAATGTGAAACTCATTGAAACTTTATGAATTAGCTTTATCTTTAACTGCTGTGCTCCAAGAGAATGCCAATAACTGTCTGCTTATTCTCTTCCGTGGATCCTTTCCATATTTTACTTCTGGAGATTAAGTTCACGTTCTTGTTCATTTGCTTGTTTTTTAAGAGACACTGTTTCTGAGTTGAGAAATGGGAGAAACCATGTCCTGGTGCATGCCTTCGTGGGTCTGAGCACTGCCTTCCCAGAGCCTAAGTACTACACAGTGGCCTTGACAGGAAATGCAGAGATGGGCGGATGCTACGGTCCCAGTCCTGCAGGCCCCTAACTTTCTGTGACTGACCTGTAGCCAGTCCACTTCAGCGTCTTCATCTGCAGCAGAAGGGAGTGGGCTTACCTTGCTGTGGCCCGTGGACCAGACCAGCAGCGTTAGCACGACCTGGGAGGTGGTTGGAAGTATAGAGTCCCTGGCCCCATCCCAGACCTTATTAATCAGAAGCTGCACGTTACCGAGATGTCCAGGATTCAGACGCACATGAAAGTTTGAAAAGCACTAGGTCCTGAAAAACACGTTAACAACCCTCACTCTCCCCCTTTCCCTGGGACATGGAAGGTAGTTGATGAGACTGGGGCTTGACTCCCATCTGACTTGAGCAAGCGGCTCCTCCCTGAGCACAGTCACTCAGAGGTGAATGAAATGCCGGCAAAATGCCCACGCGATTCTATCCCGACTTTTTATTTTCCTAACACAGGGCATTAACGGTAAAGTGAGGAACAAAAGCCCAGGCCGCAGAGCAGAGCCGCCTCATTGTTTTTACTTTAATTATAGGGTTTTAATACAATTCTAAGTGGGACTTTTAAAGTGGTTTGTTTGTTTAATGATAGTTGACCTTTGAGCAAGGCGGGGGGGAGAGGGGATGTTAAGGCCGTCGACCTCCCGCGGCGTCGAAACTTCTCCTAGAACTACTTCATTTGAAATGAAGCTGTTAAGCCAGAGCCTGTTGGCTTTCCCTGCAATTTGGCCAAGCTCTGGAAACATGACTGTATGCATCCTTCCATTCCCAACTCCCAGCCAGGGAGGGTGTTTTCCTCCCCAATTCGCAGCTCGGGAAGACGAATGGGGGGGAGGGGGCGGCGGGAAAGCGATTTAATTGCTCGTCCTCACAGCGGCGAGGCCACACCTTCGGGCTCCCGCTGAAAACAGCAGCCAAGAGGCAACGCCGCCTCGCGCGGGGCTCGGAAATACCCTTCCCTCGCGTCTCCGCCTTCCCGCGACGGAACAGCCGGAGGCGGGGCTAGCACCACGAATACAAGCGGCCCTGTTTTCTAGCTCTCCTCGTTCCTCGCGGACGCTGAAGAGCGACGCACAAATCTGGACGGTACCATTCTTTGATTCTACTACTCTATCAAAATTCGAGATATTATTAGAGGTATCTATAGAAAATTAAGTGATCAAAAAAGTTTCATACTTTTGTTCTATAATAACAATTAACTCGAGAAAGGAGATGGCAGTTTTGAGCAAGTTATTTCTTTTTTTTTTTGTTCAACGCGGGCCTTGACTACTTGGGCTCACCGACGTCACTTCCGGGGATCAAGTGCTTGAGTACCGGAAAACGTGCGCGCTGGGCGGAGGAAGCTCGTTCGGCGGCTGTGTTGCCATGGGCCGGAGGAAGGCATCAGGTTCTGGGTCCCTCGGCCGGGCGCTTATCCGGCATCAGACCCAGCGGAGCCGTGGGCACCGTCACACCGACGCCTGGGTAAGCCAGGGCTTGTCCTCTTCCTCAGCCTCTGTGTCTGGTTACGCGAGTGTGAATGCCCTGAGTCCTTGGGCCAGAGATCACGAAACTTTCCCAGAAGTGACGTCTAAGTAGGGTTTTCAAGGATGAGTGTGAATTTCTGCCACGCTGATACGCAGGTCCTCCTCCTAGGAGGGACAGAGCACACAAAAAAGTAGTCTAATGAGGCTGGAGTAAGATTTTTGAAGGGTCTTAATGTCAGAATAATAGTCTTTGCCTAATAACCCATGGGAACTTTGGAAGTTATGAGCAGGAAAAGCACAAACACTACGTCTTTTAAGTATTAATTTGTTCAAAGAATGGATCCTCTAAAAGTGGCTGGTTGCTACTAGAAATACAACAGATCTCTCATTCCTGCTTCATCATAATTTCCTAGTAATGCCGCTCAAAGATGAACAGTTCATCTCCAGAATGTGGCCGGCCTCACAGTTCCTTAGGCCTAGGAACCATCACAGTTTGAGGACCTTTGAAAAATGGACCAAGTCGTTTGACTTGTGCTTGTTGTTTTGACTATTCATAACCCCAGGTATTTGAGACCCACCAAGTTCACAGTAAGAATTTGTGCTAAAGTCAGAGATGTCCCTGTTGCTAACTGTCCATGTGCCACTCTCACACCATCTGATTTCTGTCTGTATAATTTGCAGAGTAAGCAGCTTTATGGCTCATTAGTATTCATCAGGTCAGAGTTACTCTGGACATTAGATACTGGTCATTTCCATTGGTTTTGAAGCAGCTTGTTGTTAATGTAGCTTTAGGAAGTGATGAGAGGATTGAATATAAATTCTAAAGAACTGGATAGTAATCCTTACTCTGATTTTTACTGATTCTGTGACTTTGGGCAAACATTTTCATCTTCAGTGTTTTCATTTATTTGTACCTGTACTGAGCATGTAGCTAGGATGGTGTTTATATGAAACTCTGGGTTGTGTCTGGAAATCAGTTATGTAGGTGGCAACCAGAGGTGTTTTTGTTTTTGTTTTAAACCAACAAAAAAGAATTCAAAATATAGAGTGTATTACATGTAGGAAGGTAACTGTTTTAGGATTCTCTTGTTTCTATTTTACTCTAATGGCATATAATTGTATCACTGTGTATATCACAGCATTTGGGTCACTGTGTAAAACTTACTGTAGGTCTCCCATCAAAAAATTTTGACTGTGGCTGCCAGGACCAGAGAGTCTGTGTTCAAATTCTGTCTCTATCACTTATTAGTTGCAAATATAGGCGATTATTTTTAAGATTTTTTTATTATGATTATTGATTTCAGAGAGGGAAAGAGAGAGAAACATCAGTGATGAGAGAGAATCATTGATCTGCTGCCTCCTCCACGCCCCGACTGGGGATCGAGCTGCAATGCAACCCGGGCATATGCCCCCACCAGGAATCAAACCAGGACCTCCTGGGTTCATAGGTTTGACTCAACCACTGAGCCAAACGGGCCAGGATAGGCAATTTATTTTTATCTATTTAAGCCTATTTCCTCATCACAGAAAATAAAGCTACATTAAAAGATTTTGAAAATGAAATGAAATTGTGAATGGAAAGTGCCTATCATGAGGTAAGAAAATGCTCATTTGAATGTTTAGCTATTATCAGTGTTGATGCTAAAGGTGCTGATATCATGCCCAAGACCACAGAATATTAGTTCCTTGGGGGGTTAGAGTTTGTTTGGATGTCAAGAGCAGAAGAGAGTAACTGCGTTTTTACCATTTTATTCATAGTTGCACACAAGTGAACTCAATGATGGCTATGACTGGGGTCGTCTTAATCTTCAGTCGGTGACTGAACAGAGCTCCCTTGATGACTTCCTTGCAACTGCAGAACTTGCAGGAACAGAGTTCGTAGCTGGTAAGCTGTTTATTGCTGAGTGCATATGACACTGGTCACATTTCCGTCTTTGCTGACTAGATACAAACAAATCTACCTGCACCTGTTTTTTCACACCCTACTAAATTCATAAATGAGCTGTCTTTAATCCAAAGGCAGATATCCCAGAAGCATCGTGGGGTCCAGTTGTACTCAAGTTGTGAGCTACAGAATGTGCCACAGTTTGTTGTTGTTGTTTTGTGGGGGTTTTTTGTACCACAGTTTTAAAATTCAGCTCTGAAAAAAACACTTCAGGTTAAACTGTATCATATTAGATTCAAGAAACTCAATCTTTCCTAGGGAAAAAAAACCAGTCAACATTATGGTGGACAGTACTAGTGTTTTCCAGAATGTTTTCTGATATCGTTGTTAGAAGCACAATTTTAGGCCTGCTCCTGTTAACTTAGGCAACTTGAATAGTATTTGAAAGTACTTGTCAACACATTATAGTGAACTTTTCTGTGCATGTAATTTGTTTTAGTCATTTCTCTCCCTGGTTTTTTAATACATGTTTCTGAGTGCTTAGAAAAGTACATGTCACAGAGATAGAATTATAAACTACTATTCCTGTTGCTCTTTTATTATTGTAAATGTTATTAAGTTGTTTAGCAAATTCATTCATTTGTTCAGAATGCTTTTGTTTAGTCTCAGCCTCTCTCAGGCATTGTACTGGCAACAATGTTGAATAAGGCAAGTTTTGGTTCTGTATATTTTATTTTAGGTGCTATGAAAGAAGTCTGTAGCAGATATGTGGGGTCATAAAAGATGGAGGTGCTGACAATTGAGTTAATCACCGGTGGCCAATAATCAATCATGCCTATGTGATGAAGCCTCCATAAAAACCGTTTGGAGATGTGGCACCTCAAGTGAAGTTGTGGGACAGAACCCTTCTATCTCTGGAGTCTGACAGAATATAATGGAATTGTAGGAAACCAGTTGGTGTTTGGAGAATTGGTTGTTGGTGTGGGAAAAACCCACATATTTGGATTCAAAAGTGTTGGTAGTAAACACAGTTCAGAGACAGGTGCTGCATTGTTGTATGATTACTTGCAGCAGCACTCATAGCAACACTGCTGAAATGAGAAGGAGAAAGAATAGTTGGCTCTATCTAAGGGTGGAGATTTGGGAGTGGGTGCAGTGAAATAATGAATTTTGATGTTCAGTCACAGTGGTCGAATGTATGTACCACGTGGCTTTAGCCAACTAGGGAAAGAAGTTGGATGATGGACTGGAGAAAGAGGAAAGACTCGGGGGAAAGAGTGGTTGGACATTGGGTGGGAGATCACCATTGGAAGGAGAAATTAAAAGAATTATTAAATATGTAGCTCGAGGGGTGTGTGTTTCGACTGCTTACGAATGGTGCTTGGATTTGACTGTACTCTCGGTTACTAGACTGTGCAGCCCAAGGTATTGGTGGTCTGAGGAGGGTGGCAGACTGCAGCCTTTGCTTAGAGGTCAATAGGAATGTTGCTGAAGATGTCTCGTTATCTTTGAATAGGACCTTCCCTTGACATTTTGGTAAGAAGCTTAGCTGACTTCTACGGAGACTAGGTGGCTGTGTGTGGTGAATTCGAGAGGCCTGGAGCAATTCTGGGGTGGCTGGAGGGAAATAGAGCCCTAGAACAGAGGTCTCTCTAATTCACACATGGACATGATATTTATTTGAATTTATATATGGCACTAATCCTGGGTGTTCATCATACATATCTTATATACATTATAGTGTAATAGTTCACCCTTTCAACTGGAGTGAGACTGCTGAATCTTTGCTTCCCCATCCATTCCTATTGGCTTACAATTATTCTCCCTGTATCAGCGGTCGGCAACTGGTGGTCGGCGGACCACTGGTGGTCCGTGAGGTCCGAAAGGTTGGCGACCACTGCCTATATAAAATGAAGAGATTGGTTGTAGTAAATCTTCACAGTTTCTTCCCACTCTTACTGCATTTATAATATGGAGTTTTATAAATAATAAAAACATTTTCCTTTTTTGTAGAAAACTTCATTTGGAAATTATGATTTATCCAAGGCTAGAGGAATCTAAATTTTAAAAGCTTAAATTCTGTTTCAGATGCTCATATTTTTAGTTTTGAAGTAATGACCAATATTCACTATTTGTATTGCCTCTTAAGTAACAGTTCTTTTCTGTTTTATAAACAGAGAAGCTTAATATTAAGTTTGTGCTTCCTGAGGCTAAAACTGGACTGCTGTCTTTTGAGGAGAGCCAGAGAATTAAAAAGCTCCATGAAGAAAACAAACAGTTCTTGTGTATACCAAGGAGGTGAGTTGAACAAGAATGTAGGACATTATGAGGCACAACATGGCCACTGAGAATAAAATTTTTATATGTTCACTCTTTTTCTGCTCTCTATTCTCAGTCAGTTGCCATTATTAAATCCAAATCCCCTATTTTATTTTGGTAACTCATATGGAGTTTTTCCCCTCTGTGATTGTTTCAGACCAAAGTGGAACAAGAAAACTAGCTCCGAAGAACTCAAACAGGCAGAAAAAGATAACTTTCTAGAATGGAGACGTCAGCTTGTCCGGTGAGTGTTAAGGTTATCTGAAGATTTGCCTTGGATTCCACGTCAGGCATTTTGATGTGCTTGCATTGCTGTTTGCATTTTGAAAACTTAACTCTTTTAAAAGAAAACTGGTAGATTTCTTTTAAGTGCAAATTGCTGGCCACACATGAATCCTTGCACAAAGATGGTAAGTTGGTTAATGGTGAGTTGCTTACTCTGCTCCATTCCTGGCTGTTTCTCTCGTTTATACCCTTCTCCACCATTAGTCTCCCTGGAGTTGATCACTGCTCTCGGGCATTCCTCCAGGAAGAAATGCCGTGGAGAACTGTCACTTTGTGTAATAGATAAACTTCCAGGGTTTAAATAGATTAAATATAAAACTTGAATTTGATTTTCTTATTGATTCAGCAGAAAGTATCTATAATAATCTATAATAATAAAAGCATAATATGCTAACTAGACTGAACAGCCCAACGACCTCCTGGACGAAGTCGGGGCTGCGAGGGCCAAGCCCCTTGCACGAATTTCATGCATCAGGCCTCTAGTATAAAAACAATTTGACAGTTAATATTTGTGTACTTATTTTTTAATGCAATGAATTTCAGTGTTTATGTTACTCAAAACTTTCTATATAATCTGGCAAAGGTATAAACTTATCATTTTAAAGCCAGGCTAGAAGAGGAACAAAAGCTGATATTGACTCCATTTGAAAGAAATTTGGACTTTTGGCGCCAACTCTGGAGGGTGATTGAGCGAAGGTAAATGAGCATTTTGGGGAGAGGGGTACTGGCGATGTTGTTGTGTTATATTAGATTTAGGTGTTAATACATGTTTATAGGCCAGGGATGGGGGAGGGGGGCAGGATTAAGCTATACAAAGGGCTGTTGTTGAGAATTATTATAAAAACTGAAAGTATGATACTGTTTTTTAAAATATATAATGTTTTTTGTTATTAGATGAACACAGTAAGCTTGTGAGAATGGTGAGCATTTTCTGTAAGATGAGTTCTGAAGCAACTGTAGTTATTTCAGCCACTGTATATTGAATTTCTGGTAATACAGAAAATATGGGCGTGAAAAGGAATAGGTATCTGCCTGAAAGAGCCAGTATATTATGGGGGGAGGCAAAGCAAAGCACCAGACAACAGAGTACACAACAGATGAATGAAATGCACTAGTCAGTGATGGCGAACCTATGACACGCGTGTCTGAGGTGACACGTGAACTCATTTTTTTGGTTGATTTTTCTTTGTTAAATGGCATTTAAATATATAAAATAAATATCAAAAATATAAGTCTTTGTTTTACTATGGTTGCAAATATCAAAAAATTTCTATATGTGACACGGCACCAGAGTTAAGGTAGGGTTTTTCAAAATGCTGACACGCCGAGCTCAAAAGGTTCGCCATCACTGCACTAGGTCTAGGACGATGCAGTTCTGGTAAAATACAAAGCAGTGTGATTCCTACTGTGTTGCAGATAGAAAGGTAGTGGGCCAAGTCATAGGCCAGGAAGGAGCAGTTGATAAGGAAGGATTGGGTGGGGGGAATGATTGTTTTAATTGGAATTTGAAAAAAGAAAAATTTTAATAAATTAAGAAGAGTTAAGGTAGGGTTTTTCAAAATGCTGACACGCCGAGCTCAAAAGGTTCGCCATCACTGCACTAGGTCTAGGACGATGCAGTTCTGGTAAAATACAAAGCAGTGTGATTCCTACTGTGTTGCAGATAGAAAGGTAGTGGGCCAAGTCATAGGCCAGGAAGGAGCAGTTGATAAGGAAGGATTGGGTGGGGGGAATGATTGTTTTAATTGGAATTTGAAAAAAGAAAAATTTTAATAAATTAAGAATGGGATATTTTCAGTCTTTTTCATGTCTTGATTGTTAGAAATGAATGAATCAACTTTCTCCATTCTCACCTCTTTGATAATAGTGCAGCTTTTTCAACCAGTGTGCTGCAAGAATTTTAAAACACGCAGTACCTGACTTTTTGGTCAGGGGCACTGACCTCTTTTCGCTTAGATAGTCAAATAAAAAAATGACAGCATCCAACACAGTAGCTGTCCCGTGTGAATGAATCAAAATTATACCCTTTTTTTGTTTTGTTAGATTGTCAAAAATTATTTTTGATGTGCCGCGGAATTTTAGTAATTAGTTTATATGTGCCGTAAGATGAAAAAGATTGTGAAAATTGTTGGTATAGTTAAAAGGTTTTTGTTTTCCTCAAGGTGTCTGAATTACTTACAAAGACTCCATAAATGAAATTTATATTTGAAATGATGTTTTTTAACAAAAGGAACTTTCAGGTTGTATTTTTTTTTTTAAATACATAAAGTGTACCCAGTAAGAACATTAGGAAACAGGATGCCTGGTTCTCGGAAAAGAATATTAGTGCATTTGCATTGTTATGTTAAAAAAAAAATACAACAACAGGAATTGGATTAAACTTGTAAGCCGGGTGGGGCGTAATTGCCTGGTTGAAGGGAACAGGGAATGACCTAAGAGCTCCCCGTTCAGATTGGCTTCAGTGCCTCTCCTCTCCCTGGCCTTGAGAGCTAAATCTAATGCTTCTATCCGAGTTTTCTCGGGGCTCGGGGGTGGGCACAGGCTTGCCTCTTATAGGTTTGACATGTCTTAGTTGCTCTTCTTTCTGTCTCTTCGTCCTAATGAGTTCCGGCCTTCCCTTTTTGTAGGTTTTGACAGGGAACAAAAGTAACCATACGTGTTCTCCCATGTTTAACAGGATGGCCCTTTACTCGCTTTTTATGCCCTAAATAAGCAATCGGTTTCCCCAGCATGAGTCTGTGCTTGTTGAAACTCTTAGTTAGCTTCAGTTGGATTACAGTGTTACTTGTGTTATTGTTTTTATTATGTGATATTTCTCTCTTTATAAGAACATATTTCTACCTCCATGAATATAATGTGTTTTACATGGAGGTGTGGATCTGAGTTACATAGAAATATTACCAATAAAGTGACTACCGCCACATCTTTTAACAGGAAATATTTGCTAGCGTGTTCTGTACAACCAATGTCTCCTTCCATTAGGTAACAGGCAGCTAAGCCATCTGCCTCTTTGATTTCAAAAGTAGTTATCAGAAAAGATTTGATGTATGACATGTCATTGAAATGCAGGAAACTGCGAGGGCAGAACACTGCAGTCCAGTAACATAGGCGCCTTCGTTGTGTTGCGCAAACCCTTCCTGGTACATAGTTGGCACTTTTCTCTGCATCCTAATTCAGCACACGAAGCAAGCTGTCTTAAATGTGTCTTCTTCTCTTACTGGTGTTTCCGAGCAGATTACTTGTTCTTATTCTTTCTACATGTTTGGTAGATAGACATAATGTTTGTAGACTTTGTAATTTTAGTTCATTAGGCTTTTTTGCAGTCATTCTTGCATTTACTCTTAAATACTCACAGTTTTTAAAGTGGTAGATATTACCTTAAAGAAGAAAATATTAGGGCCTGCTTAATTTGAGAATTTATAAACAATCTATCATAAATTAGCAAGTCTGTGAGTTCCTTTGAATCACAATTATGCTGGAAATTTAACTGTTCTAAAGGAATTGTACATTGATTGTCAAAAACCCTGCCCTCAATGGTAACTGGGTTCCATGCATTTCCTTGGTATTCGGCATAGTTGCGTAAGAGTTACCTCAAAAAAGGCTAACCAGATATGGATTTGGAGACTGCTGTAAGGAGGTAGGTGGTACATCTGCAACTTACTCCTTTCCAGTGGCAGTCACAACTGGCCCTTAAAAAACATCTTTTCTAGCCCTAACCCAGGGGTGGGCAAACTTTTTGACTCGAGGGCCACAATGGGTTCTTAAACTGGACCGGAGGGCCGGAACAAAAGCATGGATGGAGTGTTTGTGTGAACTAATATAAATTCAAAGTAAACATCATTACATAAAAGGGTACGGTCTTTTTTTTTTTTTTTTTTTAGTTTTATTCATTTGAAACGGGCCGGATCCGGCCCGCGGGCCGTAGTTTGCCCACGGCTGCCCTAACCGGTTGGCCTCAGTGGATAGAGCGTCGGCCTGTGGACTGAAGGGTCCCAGGTTCGATTCCGGTCAAGGGCATGTACCTTGGTTGCGGGCACATCCCCAGTAGGGGGTGTGCAGGAGGCAGCTGATCGATGTTTCTCTCTCATCGATGTTTCTAGCTCTCTATTCTTCCCCTTCCTCTCTGTAAAAAATCAATAAAATATATATTTTTTTAAAAAAAAACAAACATCTTTTCTAAACACAGAAGCTGAAGGAAGGGAGGATACTCCCAGTAAAGTGAAATACTTGTGCTGCTTGCAATGCTGGGCTGCTATAGTCCCTACCACATTTTGAGGGGCTTGCTATCAACTGTAGTTTTCTTTTCTTTTTTTAATCCTTACCTGAAGATTTTATTATTATTATTGATTTTGGAGAGAGAAGAAGGGGAAGGGAGGTGGAGAAACTTGATCAATTGCCTCCCATATTCACTCTGACTAGGGATCAAACTCGCAACCTAGGTATATGCCCTGACCAGGAATCGAACCCCAACCTTCCACTGCACGGGATGATGCTTCAACCAACTGAGCCACCTGGCCAGGGCAGAAAATTTTTTATACATCATCTATGTAGTTGAAGAAATTGGACTCATCATTCCTGCTTCAGGATGGCAACTTAAGTTGATATTTTGCTGTTTTGGATTCTTGCCATCTAAACCCATTCTTGGAGTGGGTGGATGATTAAGTGCTAGATGTAGGCTTTGATAGGGCAGCTGTCAGCAGGTGATAAATATATTAGGGTTTTTTTGAGGCCTTAACACGGTTTAGATTAAGTACTGAATATGTGGTGGACCTCGCTTTATCTCTCCAGAAGTTACTAGAAGATACAGTTAAAATTTTAGCAATGAAATATCATCAGAGCTGTTAGTATAAGAGCAGGACAATATTATGATTATGAGCATGGCCCCTGGTCCATACTACCTTAGTTCCCATTCTGGTTCTATCAGTTGGTAGTTGGCAACCTTGGACAAGTTACTTAATTGTTCTAAGCTTTACTTTCCTCATATATAAATGGGGAATAGTTGTACCTTAAAAAGTTAAACATGTCAAATGCTTACTATATGGAAAATGTTTGCTTCTCGTACTATATGGTCAGCATTTCCTTTTACTTCACAATGATTGGAATATCTCACATTTGTTTTGCAGCGATATCGTGGTCCAGATAGTAGATGCTCGAAACCCCCTCCTGTTTAGATGTGAGGATTTGGTAAGTAAAGTGTCGTAAGATTCAAATCTAACAACCTTGGAGGAGCAGTGGGAGGACAGCATCACTGATAGAAATACTCTAGACAAGCGTTCTGTACTCTCCTCCAGCTTTGTTTAGTTAGGTAGGCCTTTCCTCCAAGGGTTAAAAGCTTTCGTAATGTGACTGGTTGTGACAGATGTTTTCTCTTCTCAAACAGTTGTTTCTGTCTGCAGGAAGACACAAACACTGATGTGAACTTTCCAGCTTTTCGTTTAGAAGCCACTTTGTTAATAGACATTTGCCAGTGTTTCTCATTTTTTGAGACACCAGTCAAAATAGCATTTTACTTACTTTGATATATTCCTGGTTATTTTACTTCTTATCCATCCCATTAAGTTTTCTCTTCTCACACTTTAGTTATTACCCCCTGTGGCGGTTTATAAATAAACTAAGTTTGTAAGCCACCACAGGGGCTAATAAGGTATGAGAATCACATGAAATAATGCAGTGTAGGCTTTGAATTAATAAAACACACGTGAAGTTTTCCTACTGAGGATCATAGTAGTAATAGTACAGATTATTTTAAAATCCACTGGTAAATAGCATGAATCTTAACGGTGAAATTCCTAGGAAGTCAGCTTTTATACTTCTGGTATATTTCCTAATGCAGAACCAAACTTGGGAATTTATTTCAGTGACTTAGTCTTGGTTTTCTTTTAGAATTCAAAAATAATTTTTACAGTAAATATTGTTGGCTGTCATCACAAGGCTGAAAAATAGTCCCTGCTGGCCAACAAATCTAGTTATGCAGTTGTTGTTTTTTAACTTGTTTAAACGGAACAGTTCAGCACTATTAAAGACAAAAGGACCTGTTTTACAACGGGGCAGGAAAGCATTTTTTACCCCTTCCAATTTCTTACGTTGAGAATATTTCTTTATGTGACCTCACTTCTTTTCAAAGTTTACTGAGAGGGTCAGTAGAATGTGCCATGATTAAAAATATTTAAATTAGGAATGATATAAAAAAGAGCAGTGAAAACTTTTAGTCGTAGGTGGGTGTGGGGGGGTGTTCTTCAGTATAATTAGCCTAATTTTTACTTGTTGGAAGAAGCCTTTCTAATTATATTTGTCTTTCCTAGGAATGTTATGTGAAAGAAATAGATGACGATAAGGAGAATGTGATTCTGATAAATAAGGCAGACTTGTTGACTTCTGAGCAGCGGAGCGCCTGGGCCACATACTTTGAAAAAGAAAATGTGAAGGTGGTTTTCTGGTCAGCTTTGGCTGAAGCCATCCCACTAATTGGTGACTCTAAGGTAACCTGCGGGACTTTTCCAGGTTGGGTTTCAGGGAGATTAATGGAAATTTGGGGGGTTGGTTTGTTTATTTTTTCCCTAAGTGCTATGATAGTAGGAGGACCTATAGCAGTGATGGCGAACCTTTTGAGCTCGGCGTGTCAGCATTTTGCAAAACCCTAACTTAACTCTGGTGCTGTGTCACATATAGAAATTTTTTGATATTTGCAACCATAGTAAAACAAAGACTTATATTTTTGATATTTATTTTATATATTTAAATGCCATTTAACAAAGAAAAATCAACCAAAAAAATGAGTTCGTGTGTCACCTCTGACACGCGTGTCATAGGTTCGCCATCACTGACCTATAGAAAAATGGGTGACAAGGTAACATCTCTGCCATCCCCTTGCAGTTTCTTTAGCCCCGGAACACGACTTGCTTTATAGCCAGGTACAAACATTTTACACTGTAACCAAATGTCTGTGAAGCGTTTTCTGTGCCTCATCTCATTTGAAGTCCTGGAGTAGGTAGATAGGCGACTCAGTGGAATCCTATTTTCTTTTCATTAGCCGGAAAACAGAGATTTAGAAAGCGTAGATACTGGACCCAACTGAAAAGAAGTAAGAAATGGTGGACCTTGAAAATGACTTCAGGTTTTCTCACTGCGCAGAATATAGTCAAACACTGCTGCAGTTAAATATTTTACCCTTTGTTCTTCCTGCATGGTCTACAATAATAATCTGCTTTGTGTTGATATTTACTGCTGTGTTGCGGACAATTACCTGAAAGAGAAGTTGGGGTGCTTCACTGGGCTGGAAAAAATTTAGCTAAATCAGAAAGCAGGTCTAATGAAGCAAGTTTATTCTACATATACATACATACATATATATATATATATATATATATATGGCTAAGTTGACTTGTGCATGTGCAATACATATAAAGCTCTCACTGGTGCCATTCGTACGTATGTTTCGCTCTGTCATTGTCAACCTGAATTTGGTTGACACTTCTATTATAGAGAAAGGGTGAATAGCGATATTAAAATATTCCCTTTCAATGTGCACGAATCCGTGCACAGGGCCACTAGTATTTAAAGAATAGCCTTAGCAGACATCATACTACCTTTACATTTGGAAAAAGTTTTCCTTTTGTTTTTACCTTAACTTAGGATATTACTATTCCTTTCAAATATTAGTGATTTGGGGTGAAGGTAGAGTTCATTTTGGTTGTGCAGTTTGCTTTTCTGTTCTTCCAGCTTTGAATCTTGTGCATATTTCGTGTGTTTGTCCTTTTATATATTCTTTCCACTCACTGGTAACATTGTTAAATAGATTAGGACCAATTGGGACCAAGCATAGAGCTCTGTAACTTTTGGTGGACTTATGAGCACTCAATGCAAATGTCGCTGCAACAACGTTGTTGTTGTTGTTGTTAATAAAAACTAACCCTTAGAAAATTTATTCTCTGTCAGGTACCACTGTTCTAAGCACTATGTATTTTATTCTTTTCAACAATAAGTGTAAGTGCCTGTTGGCCTCGGGCAGTCTGGCTTCATAGTTTGTCCTCTTAACCATTTTTCTGTTGTTTCAATAATTGTCTTGCTGGAGTCTTTGAGGAAGGGGGAGAGATAGAGAGTTAGAAACATCAATGAGAGAGAAACATCAATCAGCTGCCTCCTGCACACTCCCAACTGGGGATATGCCCGCAACCAAGGTACATGCCCTTGACCGGAATCGAACCTGGGACCTTTCAGTCCGCAGGCTGACGCTCTATCCACTGAGCCAAACCAGTTTCGGTGATAGTTTGTCCTCTTATCATCATTTCTGTTGTTTGAATAATTGTCTTGCTGGAGTCTTTGAATAGCCTGGCCGGTGGCTCAGAGGTTGAGTGTCGACCTATGAACGAGGGAGGTCATAGTTCGATTTCGGATCAGGGCTCATGCCGGGTTGGGGCAACCAATCAGTGATTCTCTCTCAACATTGATGTTTCTATCTTTCGCTCCCTCTCCCTTCTTCTCTGAAATCAATAAAAATATATTTTAAATATTTATATCACTGTATTGATTAGCCCTGATGCACCAACCCAATAACCCTGTCAAAAATGGAAAAAGGATTAATTTCTACACCTGTGATATTCCCTAAACAGTCAACCAAGTAGAAGATTTCAAAGGGAAATGGAGTTTGTAGGCATGGTCTTTTCTCAGGGATCCCCTGTTGCTGAATGTCTCTTTTTAGGGCTCACCAGCTAACTGTGGAATTGTTTCCATATCAGATTCTGGGTTAATAGTGTGTGGTTTGTGGAAGATACTCGTTTTTCCTTTTTAAAAGTTAGGCTCCATTTACTACTTCTAAGTCTTCTGAAATCTGTTTTTCATGATTTCCTAAGACAAAATGCCAGCCACCGTGTTATTATATATGGAATCACATCTGTCAATTGACTGTCAAACATGGAATCATTAAAAGTAGTTTGGTATTCACTGTTTTCTCATCTATTTGAAGTTTGGTTCTTCTTCTATAGTTATTTGACCCCTTCTTATTTAAAAAAAATGTATAACATTTTTTTTGAGTTGAGTACCTCGGTTTTCTCTTGGTCATCTGTTAAATTGCACTGCATTCCCCCAAAGATTGACTTTTCCCTTCTTTTTATTTTTCTGACCTCCCTGAGCTCACCTTAGAACACTTCTTTTTATTTTATTTTTTTAAGAGAGGGAGAGAGGAAGGGAGAGGGATAGAGAAATAGAAATATCGATGAGAGAAAAACATCATCAATCGGATGCCTCCTGCACACCCCCCATTGGAAATTGCACCCACAACCCCGGGCGTGTGCTGAGACCGGGAATTGAACCGCAACCTCCTGGTTCCTGGGTCAATACAACCACTGAGCCACACCAGCTGGGCTGTCTCTTTCATATTTTAAAATTATTCAGAAAAGCACACAGTGACTTCTTTACATTGATCATTTATCATAGAAATTGCTTCCAATTCCATGTTTCTGTTTGAGTTGCCAGGCATTATCATGAAATCATACCTATTTTCCCTCACATTTTGTTTACATCGCTTTCCTAAAATCTAAGATACGTTTTTAACTGGGTTCATAATGTCCCCACCTGTGTAGCTACTCATGCTAACACTATAGATCATTTGAAAATGATGCAAGGTTTATTTACATCACTTCTAAATTCAAACCACTTCATCCTTGTTACAAATTAGTAATACTGTAAATTGCCTTGTTTCTGCTTTGTTATCAGTAGGAATTCAGAAGAATTAATACACCCATGAATAGTACATGATTTTATTTTTCTCCAAAGGAAATCTTTAATTGGTGAATAATTTCCATATACAGAGTTGAGTTTTGTTGCTCCTACATTTTCCACGGGGAACTATCTCCAAGGGGTTTTGATTTACTAATGGCAATTACAAAAGAATAGCAGTTTCCTTAAACATTCAAACCACTGTCTTTAAAAATGTAAAATGAAACTCAAACTACAAACTAAACCCTTCTTCCTTTGTGTATAGAAGAAAATGTTTTATTGTTAATGAAAAATGCTTTGTTTTATTCTGCAGTCCATTACAAAATAATGTATGGCCAAAGAATTCAGCTTGACGCAGGCTTTCCTAAACCCGTGCTTTCTTTAAAGATTTATCTGTTACAAAAGTAATACATATTACTGTACAAAGTTCAAACCATACAGAAAGGTATAAAGGGAAGGCCCACTGCTCCTCCCCTCTGCCAAGGGCACCTTTTCTGGTCTCCTTCATAACTTGTCCTGTGTTCATCGTAGATAACCAACTCGAGTATTTTCACTGGAGTGAAAAAGTGCAGTTATACAGTTTTTTGGTGTTTTTTTTTTTAATTTTTTTAAAAATATATTTTATTGATTTTTTACAGAGAGGAAGGGAGAGAGATAGAGAGTTAGAAACATCGATGAGAGAGAAATAGCAATCAGCTGCCTCCTGCACATCTCCTACTGGGGATGTGCCCGCAACCCAGGTACATGCCCTTGACTGGAATCGAACCTGGGACCTTTCAGTCTGCAGGCCGACGCTCTATCCACTGAGCCAAACCGGTTTCGGCATACAGTTTTGAACTTTTGTCTTTTCTGTTATTCATCAGGAACAAGCAGATGCAGATGCTGAAGAAGCCAACAGAACTGACTCTGAAAACTCCAGCTGTGATGAGGCTGAAATTCCACAAGGTGAGACTCGACATCTAGAGAGGGATCCTCTCTCACTTAGTGAAGTTGTCGCTAGTGATGAAGACGACAGTGAGTATGAGGACTGTCAGGAGGAGGAGGAGGAGGATTGGCAGACATGTTCGGAAGAGGACAGCGACCCTGACGAAGAAGCCTGTGGCCAGGACTGGCAGGAAAGCTGTACAGTGGATGCCAAGGCTCAGGGCAGGAAAACCCCGCAGAAGAGGCAAACGCGCAATTTCAGCCACCTGGTATCAAAGCAGGAGCTACTGGAGATCTTTAAGCAGCTGCACACTGGGAAGAAGGTGAAAGATCAGCACCTTACTGTTGGACTGGTAAGATGAAATGTGTCATAAATTTGTTACCGCCTGAGGGTCTTTAATTCTCCATTCTTGGTAGCTGCACTGGAACCCCAGAGACCAATCAGGTATCATAGGGAATGCCCCGCTGCCATCGTGGGAGTGGGCAGTGTGACAGGCAAAGCCCATCTCAAAACTGAATTTTCTCAAGGCTTATATTGGTTATGGCCCTGTTCATATTAGTCTTCACTTTTTCCAGTTCAGCACTGCCTATCATGTGACTTACCAAACGATACTAGAATGAGGTTGTGTTTGGACTTCTAGTCTGATGTTCTTAGGTTTAGGTAAGATGGGCTTTTTAGGTAAGGTAGGCTTTTGGCAACTTACACTGTGATCCTTGACAACTTATACTCTAAGTGTTTCAGAAGTGTGTTTGGGAGAATCCCAGCATCGTGGGGACAGGGAAAATATGATAAATGCTTTAGTTGCATAAACACTGCAAATAAGGGAAAGGAGATTGCATTGCTAACTCCATATACCCTAAATCCCAGATAGCTGTGAAAAGTGCCCACACCTGAAGAGGGTACAGCCTGGTTCCAGTTGGCTGCATCTTTTAGCTAAGGAAATGTACAATGTTAGGGCATTATTTTAAAGATCTTCCATCCAGGAGAACAAAATAGTGGAGGAAAGTAAATTTTCCACATGTACCAGAAAACCAACTTCCCTCATGTTTATGGAAATGTGAAGCAGCCTCCCTCCTGTAGAAATCCTAAAATAGGTTAATTTACTCATTCTGCAAACATTTATTGATCACCTACTATATGCCACGCATCCTGCTAGGCCCTAGCCATGTACAGATAGTGTAGACAAGGCAGACACAGTCCCACCCTCCTAGATGTTGTAATCCAAGTAGAGAGGGGGACGTTTAATGCCCTAGAGGAGTATATATCATGAGGGAACCTGATTGGGTGGGGGGAGGATGACAGCAACAAAAGTCCTCTCCCCTCACCCCAACAAATAGCACTTAAACATATAATAATATATCAGGTGATCAAGATATAAATACAAAACAGAAGAATATTGAAATTAATAAGCAGTTACCTGAAATCTTTTAAGAGCTTTATCTTAAAGTATGATGTAAGGTTTTGACAAGTGACCGTGGAAGGGCATCCAGACAGGCAAAAGGGAAATGTTCAAGCAGAGCAGGAGGAATGGGAAAGTGTGTTCATTGCATGGCATGTGATCGAGTGTGGTTGAAGTTTGAAGAGTGGTGAGAGTTAAGACTGGAATGGTGGAAGTGTGTCCATTTTAAGTCTTGTAATAGAGGTGAAAGTTTGGGATTTTATATTCAATGAGATTGGTATTTTCTAACCTTCCAGGCATGTTAATGGAGGATTTTTGGAACCATGTAAAAGAGTGGATTGGATTTGGAGGCCTGGGAGAAAGCCTGAGAAAAGGCATAGAACAAGGGTGGCATAATTTGAGCAAAAAGTTTGCTTGTCATTTTAGAACAAGGGTGGCATAATTTATATGATCCTGCTTGATCTGAGGCAACATGACATTTCCAATTTATTGATAGTTGGGGAGAGACAGAGGTGAAAGAATGGATAGTGTTTCACCCAGAACCCAAGAGTAATTGAAGAGTTTTAGTAGCTTGATAACCCACCTCAGCTCATTGTGTCATTTGACATTTTAGGCCAGCAAGACAGAAACTTGTTAATGTTATTAAAAATAACCAGCCCGGCTGGTGTGGCTCAGTGGTTGAGTGTCAACCTATGAACCAGGAGGTTGAGGTTCGATTCCCAGTCAGGGCACATGCCTGGGTTGCAGGCTCAATAATTGTATGTTGTGATAATGAAAATATCTGTGATGCTCAGCTTCACCCAGTATGGAAGATCCAATGGGAACTGAAATGCCTGTAGCTGGGAAGAGGGAGGGGAAGAGCTGGGAACAAGGTGGTAAGTTTTACTGGAGCATCTGCTGTGATAGCAAAACTTATAAAAATAAAATGTACTGCCCTGGCTGGTTTGGCTCAGTGAATAGAGTGTCAGCCTGCAGACTGAAGGGTTCCATGTTCAATTCCGGCCAAGGGCACATGCCTGGGTTTCGGGCTCGATTCTCAATGGGGGGCGTTCAGGAGGCAGCCAATCAATGATTCTCTCTCATCATTGATGTTTCTATCTCTCTGTCCCTCTCCCTTTCTCTCTGAAATCAATAAAAGTATATTTTAAAAATAAATAAAATGTACTATTCATCACTGGAGATGAATGTGAACAAATACCCATACCACAGGTGGGAAAATGTCTGACAACAAACAACGTATATTTCAAATAACCTTCGGAAGCAACCAGACTCATGCTAGTGTTGCCACTATTTCTATCATATCTTTGGATCTTTGATAGGTGTGCTGTTTGACTATTTAGTAACTTCTGAATCTCTTCTAGGTGGGCTACCCAAATGTTGGTAAGAGTTCAACAATCAACACTATCATGGGCAACAAGAAAGTATCTGTGTCTGCCACACCTGGTCACACCAAGCATTTTCAGGTATTTATTGCTACAGCAGTGGCCTCTGTATTTCCTACTCAGCCAATTCCTCCATCTGGGTATTTTCTCAAGTTCTGTGTCACTTGTGTGCTGCTTTTCATTCCCTTCCTCCTCTGTATGCCCAGCATCAAATCCTCTTACTTGTCTTTCAGACTCTCTTTGTGGAACCTGGCCTCTGCTTATGTGACTGCCCAGGCCTGGTGATGCCATCCTTTGTCTCTACCAAGGCTGAGATGACTTGCAACGGAATCCTCCCAATTGACCAGATGAGAGATCACGTTCCACCTATATCACTAATATCCTTTCTGCTTGGTAAAGACCCTGGTTGTTACGTGTGAATTGGGGCTTCAAGTTTATTTTGGACATTGTCTTGGATTGATGTATTCAGGACTGATAATCTGAGAATGAAAAATCTAAAATATTTACTAGTGCTCTGCCCAAGTTTATATAGTGAGAGAGCATCAGGACTTCAGAATTGGAACCCCACGTCCTGGTTGCAGCAGGGTAGCCTGGTATAAATGGAGGATCCCAACCTGGGACCTCAGCCTCCAATTGCAAAGCTGCTGGAATCCTGACACTGCCATTTAACTACTTGAGTGACCTTGGAAAACTTGCCCAACCTTCCAGAGTCTTTTACGGGTAATAATAGCTGCCTCCCAATCATTTATGAGAATTTAATCATTACAGCTAACATTTACCGAATGCTATGTACTTCCCTAAACACTTGCCAAGTCATACCTCATTTAATTTTCAAGACAACCCTTGAGGTGGATACTGCACAATTTCTTTTTTTTTTTTTTTCCCAGAGAGGAGGGGAGAGCGGGAGAGAGAGAGAAACCTCAATGATGAGAGAGAATCATTGATCGGCTGCCTCCTGCACGCCTCCCACTGGGGGTCCAGCCCACAACCAGGCATATATCCTGACGAGGATTCGAACTGTGACCTCCTGGTACGTAGGCCGATGCTCAACCACTGAGCCATGCTGGCTAGGCCCTGCATGGTTCTTGACAAGACTTTTAATGACTGCACTTAAGACCACAGCTTTTTGTTTACCCCAATTTATTTTCTCTTTCTATAAGAAATAAGTAAAAATTTATTTACCATGATAAATAAAATATAATACATTTCTAAAATAGAGTACAGTTGTTCAAAAGAATGCATAAAGTACAGCATAGGGCAGTGATGGCGAGCCTATGACACGTGTGTCAGAGGTGACACGCGAACTCATTTTTTTGGTTGATTTTTCTTTGTTAAATGGCATTTAAATATATAAAATAAATATCAAAAATATAAGTCTTTGCTTTACTATGGTTGCAAATATCAAAAAATTTCTATATGTGACACGGCACCAGAGTTAAGTTAGGGTTTTTCAAAATGTTGACACGCCGAGCTCAAAAGGTTCACCATCACTGGCATAGGGAATATAGTCAATAATATTGCAATAACTAGGTATGGTGCCCGGTGGGTACTGCAATTATTGAGGGGAGCACTTTGCAAAGTATATGATTGTCTAACCACTATGCTGTACACCTGAAACTCATACGAAATAATATTGAAAGTAAACTGTAATTGAAAAATAAGGGAAAAAAGAGAGAATGTACTAAATCTTTTATAGCAACCTGGATGAATCTCAAAAAATGTATTGCAAGCCAGATTAGGTTGGGTTCTGTGGAGGATGCTGGCATGAGTCTGATGTGGATCCTGCCCTTTCAGGATTCGTTCTGTCAGGGCTATGCGTCATGTACATAAGTAACCGTGGTACAAGATAGAAAGTCGTAAGTGGGTTAAGAAAAATCTATGGGAGAAAAAAAAAATTCTCCTTACATGGTCATAGGAATTAGAAACAGACTCTCTCTGCTTTATGTTCGAATTGGGATTATCTCACAAATTGATTGTTGGTTTAGGTAAAAATTTGTCAACTTTAAGATGTATTTCAGAGATTTTAATAATTATTTAAAAGGATTCATTGGTGCATAAGGCTTTGTTTAAAAGGGAAAAAAAAATTTTAATTAATAACTACTTCTCTTTTGGAGAGGTGAAAAGATTTTTGCCATAGAAGTGCTGACATACCATGTTCTTACAAGCATGTGCCAGACACTAGGGGGAAGAAGGGGACAGTTCAAGGGAATGGTTTCCTTGACAAGCTTACGTTTGCCAGAATATTCCAAGACATGTTTTAGAAGCTACCTATGGCATTAACATCATAAAGCCTAGAGAGGATGAAGATCCCCATCGGCCTCCAACATCAGAAGAACTGCTGACAGCTTATGGATGTGAGATGTGGTTTGTATTAAAACATGAACAAAAAATAAAGTTACTGAGAGAAATAGTCCTCTGCAAAGATACAAATTCAGAATTTTTCCTTAGCATTTGTCATGTCCTCTTCCAGAGTTGATATTTTTGTTTTCTCTGTTGGCCTTGCCTGTAAAGTGGCCTCCAGGTATCTGGCTGGATGGTGGCTTCAGGGTCCACCGGTAGCGGAGGAGAGCAGAGCGCCACCTGAGTGCTCTTTTACTTCAGTGTGTGAAGTGCTTTCTAAAAGTTAGAGAAGGAGATGCTTTGTATTCTTTGTCTCTCCCTTCACCTCAGAAACCACTCCCTGGGGAGACGCGTCCTCCATACTCTCCTGGTCTCGGGCCCTTTCCGTGTAGAGGCCTCGATGTGGCAGTGTTCAGAGCCCCCACAGGGAGCACAGGGCCTGTCAGCAGTTACCACTCGCTTCTAAAGGAAAGGCCCACGGGACATGCACCGCTTTGATGATACCCAAGTGTAGGCACTAGTTCTGATCTGAGGCTAGGTTGGCTTTTTCTGGAGACTTCTCCCAAAACGGAAGAAAAGGAATGTGCTATCAGAGCAGGATAAGAGAGTAATGAGGGGAGCGTCAGAAGGGAAAGCCCTTAGAGTGGGACAGAGCAGTTAGGATAGGGAATAGGGACACAAAACCTCTTCTGTAAGCCTCATTCAACATTAAAATGAGTCCACACTCTCCCACCTCCATGTTTTACCTCAATTTCACGTGCAAGTTACTTTAGCCTATCATTTCTCCAGTTGGTTGTAATTTATTTACCTTAAATACAAACTTTAAAGGTTGTCTGGGGGAACCTGTGTCTACTTAAAGGGGTAGCAATGTTAGAAGCATTTCTGTGCATGTGTGACCTGCCTTTAAAAGAATTGTCACCAGCCTGGGAAGGAGTTCAGTTCATTTTATTATTTCCTGGCAGGCAAAGGTGATTTGATAGGGACAATGCTTAAGTCAGACCTTGAACCTACCAAAGTTGAGAGACTTTTTTGTTTCTTTAATATATTTTTTATTGATTACAGAGAGGAAGGAAGAGGGAGAGAGAGAGAAACATCAATAATGAGAACGAATCATTGATCGGCTGCCTCCTGCATGCCCCACAGTGGGGATCGAGCCTACAACCTGAGCATATGCCCTTGACTGGAATCGAACCTGGGACCCTTCAGTCTGCAGGCCGATGCTCTATCCATTGAGCCAAACCAGCTAGGGCTAAGATGAAAAACTTTAACAAGGATGGATACTAAGCACTTGTGTTAAGACTGGTATAGTCACAAATCACAGAACTAGAAGAGACCTTAAAGATCGCCCCACCTCTTGCTCCCCTTTCTTAACAAGTAATCTGAAATCAAAGCATGAGCTAACTTGCCCAAGGTGGTGTCTGGTCAGTGGCACAGCCTGGATGAGAACCCGTTTTTCCTAATCTTTCCAGGACACTGAGCAAGTTAGAGAAAGGAAAACGCCTTTTTGTAGGCAGGGATGACCACACGTACAGTTTCTAAGGTCGCCATCTGCAGGTCCATAAAGAATAGTCTCCGGCAGTTAATTTTAAAAGATGTTGCTAAATAATTCTTGATTTAATTTATTTCTTTTTTTTTTAATATATTTTATTGATTTTTTACAGAGAGGAAGGGAGAGGGATAGAGAGTTAGAAACATCGATGAGAGAGAAACATCGATCAGCTGCCTCCTGCACACTCCCCACTGGGGATGTGCCCACAACCAAGGTACATGCCCTCGACCGGAATCAAACCTGGGACCCTTCAGTCCGCAGGCCGACGCTCTATCCACTGAGCCAAACCGGTTTCGGCTAATTTATTTCTTTAAATAAAAGTGAAATTGAGCATCTGTCCATATGTTTGTTAACCATCTATGTTTCTTTTGGAAATCACCTTGTTTCTATGCATTATTTGTTTTTATCTTGATTTGTAGGAGTTCTTTGTTACATGTGCCACAAATGTTTTCCCAATGTTTATGGTTTCTTTAACATAGAAATATTTTTAATAGACTGGATTATTGTTGTTGTTTTCTTTTTGGCATTTTACTTGGGGAAGACCATTTCTATGCCAAAAGGATAAAACTATTTTCCTCTAATATCTTTTCTTATTTAAAACCTTTAGATTTTTAATCTGCCTGAATCTGCTTTTTTGTGTGAGGTGAACTCTAGGATTCTAACTATTCTAAACGGAAAGAGCCAGCACACAGCTAGTATGTGAGGGAGCTGAGTTTTGAACCCAACCTGGCTGCCAACGCCTATATTTTTATCCGCTGTGCTCTGCTCCTCCCTTCTAATTGAGTTAGTAGTAAAAGCATCTTCGCTGTCTCTCTGGGAAACTGGAAAAAGTGTGGGGATATACATAAGAAAACTTGCTCTATTGCTTTTGGTTTTGCTAATAATGACAACATAGCATTCTACAAGTAGCCTCCTTGAATGTTTAAAATCAAGAAATGAAAGAAGTGGAGTAGAAAGAAGTTGCATTGTGTCACAGTGTGGTGCTAGGATATCAGATAAAACCATATGGTCTATTCTCCTGGGTTATCAAATGTTTTTATCATGTGAACCAAAATATTTTCTACAATGATTATTGACTTTTCAAAGTAGAAAGTGTGGATGCTAGTGCATTAAGGGAAAGGTCTAAGTTATCACCACACTTGTTTTGTTGTGATGTTCTGTCTTCTAACTTAGGTTTTGCAAAATTCCTTTCTCCTCACAGATATGCGAGGATTCATGACAGCGCACGGGCAGCCAGACCAGCCTCGGTCTGCACGCTACATCCTGAAGGATTATGTCAATGTAAGGGAACCCTGCTTCTTGTTGCTCTTGAATAAACAGGTCTTCTTTCTCCACAGTATGACTTTAGAAAATGGCTACCTGTTAAGTTATAAAGGAGATATTTTCTCATTGAGATTGTTTTATAACTAGATTTATAGTTTTGATCCGGGAGAGCTAGCATCATATAAAGCAATAAAGTAGACTGACAACCTAATAGGAAGGAGACGAAGGTCTCTGAACACCTGGTTTTTCCACTCCTATAACACAGTCTTCCCTGTAATATAGTGTTCATATGTCTTTCTCCTTACATTTATCTAGTAACAACAATAATAGCTAACATTTATTCAAAGCTAAACCCTGCTGGGAATACTTTCAAATGTTTTACGTTTATTATCTCACTTAAAATACATAAGTCTGTGAGGTTATTATTTCCATATTATAAATGAGGGCATGCTAAGTTTTGGATTTTCTTCATCAATGGAGGAGGAACTAATAGTACCTATCTCATGATATTATTATGGAAAATAAAAGTGAGCAGGCATATTCTCTTGCCTTCAATTCAGGGAGAAAGTAGTTAATCGAATATTTATATGGGTAAATTATTTGTTTACAATTTATAAAACTGGAGGATGGGAAGGTGCATTAAAAATAATAGGTTTTGGAGTGTTTATGATGGAAAAGGGAAATCTGCATCCAGTGAACAACTGCAATCAGCCCAGGATCCCATTAGTACAGTCACTGTCCAGTTGTGTCCTAGTTTTCGCTTTGGAAAATATTCATCATAAGTCATACAAGTGTACTGAAAAGTGCATACTTTAATAGATATGCAAGTGAAGTAAAAAGGAGCACAGAGTCCTAGCTGGTTTGGCTCAGTGGATAGAACATCGGCCCCTGGACTGAAGTGTCCTGGGTTCTATTCTATTCAAGGGCACATACCTTGATTACAGGCTCAATTCCAGACCCTGGTTGGAGCACATGCGGGAGGCACTGTTTCTTTCCCTTCCTTCCTCCCTCCTTTTCTCCCTCCCTCCCTCCCTCCCTCCCTCCCTCCCTACCTACCTACCTAAAAAAACAATCATAATAAATGAAAAAAATATCCTCTGGTGAGGATTTTTTTAAAAAAGGAGCAGAGAAGATTTTATTCTTGTCTGGGGCTATGGCAGGAGACTAGGCCTCTAGAACACCAAGGATCATCATCAGTTTATTAGGACTCTTCCGTTGCAGTTAGCCAAAACTCAACTTAGCTAATTTAATCAAAAGCGGAAAGCTCCATCAGAGTGTGCCTGGTTGAGATGCCTTGTCTGACAGATGGCATTTGTGATGCGCTGATACCATTCATACTGTCTTTATAGGGTAAACTCCTGTACTGTCATCCTCCTCCGGGGAGAGATCCCCTGACCTTTCAGTATCAACACCAGCGACTACTGGAGAACAAATGGAATGGTGGTGAAATGAAAATACAGCCAGGTCGGAATAAAAAAGCAAAACAGATTGAAAATGTTGTTGACAAAACTTTTTTCCATCAAGTAAGTTTTAAAGCTTTTCTTAATTTCTCATCCAACACGTTTTGTATAACAGCTTTGTCAGCATACAATTTACACATCATAAAATTCACCCTTTTAAATATACAATTCAGTAGTTTATATTATATTCACAGAGTTGCACAACCTTAACCACTATCTAATTTTAGAACGTTTTTATTACTCCAAAAAGAAACTCCATACCCATTAATAGTCACTCCGAATTCCCCTTTCCCATTAGGCCCTGCCCACCACTAATTTACTTTCTCTATAGATTTGCCTATTCTGGACATTTTGTGTAAATGGATTCATACACTATGCAGTCTTTGTGATGGGTATCTTTAACTTGGCATAGTGACTTCAAGGTTCATCCATGAATCAGTACTTTATTCCTTTTTATTGCCAAATAATATTTCATTGAAAGGATAGACCACATTTTGTTTGTTCATTTATCAGTTGATGGACATCTGGGTTGTTTCCATTTTTTGTCTATTATGAATAATGCTGCTGTGAACATTCATGGGCAAGTTTTGTGTGGACATATATTTACTGTTCTCTTGGTTATATTTTTAGGAGTGGGATTGATGGGTCACATGGTAACTCCACATTAACTTCCCACAGTGGCTGCACCATATTACATTCTCACCAGCATGTATGAGAGTTCCAATTTCTCCACATCCTTTCCAGTAGTTACTTTCTGTCTTTTTTATATTAGCCATCTTGCTATGTGTGAATTGGTACCTCATGATTTTGATTTGTACTTCCCCCAATGACTAGTTGTATGAGCATCTTTTCATGTGCTCATTGGCACACATATATATCTCTTCTCTGGAGGATTCTCTATTGTTGTTGAGTTGTAAGAGTTCTTTGTATAGTCTGGATATGAACCTTTATCCTACTTACTAGGGGCCCAGTGCACAAATTCGTGCACCTTGAAAGGAACTGTGTGCCACAAGGCTGCAGTGAGCACAGCGGTGGGTCTCAGCCCATCCTCTGAGCCCCTACCCAGCCCCTCCCACCGTGGCCCCCGGTCCCCTGTCTGCTGGCAGTCCTACTGCTGCTCCCACGAGCTGACAGCGCTGGCCCTGCTTGCACCTGCTGATGGCACAGAGTGATGGGGGCCGGCGCCAGCAGTGGGTGTGAGCAGCAGTTGCTGCCCCGATCACCCCTGAGGGGCAATCGGGGCACACGGGAGCAAAACATTTTCTGTAATCACCAGAGGCTTGTCTCGACAGCGACCAGCACCCCGCCTTGGTCAGAGGCTTGTCTCGACAGCAACCAGCACCACGCCTTGGTCTAGTGGCCCCACTCCCCTGCTCCGCCAACACCTGGCATGTTCTGTGCGCACCCCCTGGTGGTCAGCGCACATCATATCGACTGGTTGTTCAGTTGTTCCGTCAGTCGGTCTATTTGCATATTAGAGTTTTATACATATAGAATATATGTAGATCTGCAAATTTTTCTCCCATTTAGTAGATTGTCTTTTCTCTAAACCAACATATTTTAATCACAAGTTTATATCACAGGTACAATTTTTAAAATTTAAAAAAGTTTTTCAATTATAGTTGACATACATAATACGTTAATTTTAGGTATGCAGCATAGTGATTAGACATTTATATAACTTACAAGTGGCCACCCGATAAGTCTAGTATCCTTCACAAGTACAATTGTATATTACATTTTAAAGAGCAAATTTATGTGCAGAACATTTAAATCATATAATTGTACCTAATATATATTAATGTTCTTGTATCTACTATAACCAAAAAAAATGGGGTGCAGGGGTCAGGTGTATGCAGAGAATGATCTTTTCTGTATTTGTGTGGTGCCTTATTTGTGCCCCACACAGTGATGGTGAGGCACACCAAGCAGGTATATTATTCCCACTTTACTATTAAAGACATTGAGGCTTAAGGAGGCTAAGTGAGCTACCTAAAGACACTTGTTTGAAATGGCAAAGCTGGACTAGAACTTTGGTTGTTGTGGCTCCTAGTTTGAATTATTTCCAAGTCTGCCAGTGTTTATAAGAAAAGTTACCAATATGCAGGAAGATTAGAAGTTCTTTCCTGAGCCTATTACTGTTACACAGGACATTTAAGTTAAAGTTTTAAGTTTTACAAAAAGTTTCTAAAGGTCATGAATAAGAAAGCTGAAAACTTACAGTTTAGTTATAATATAATTAGGTATCTAAGTTTTAGTTTCTAGAGTAATGTACTATTCTAAGATCATGAAATCCTGCTTTATACTTGCAAATCATATTGGATTGAATTTTTTTCTACTAAGTAAACCTACATTTTTTTTGTTTGTTTATTTTACTTAAGTCATAAGTTTACAAAAACTCTTTTGAGCACTTACTATGTGCCAGCTATTACACCAGGACCTGGGATATCAAAATAAGACACAATTATTGCTTTCGGGGGGGTCACATTCTAGCAAAGGGGAGACAGGCAAGTTAACAATTAACATGACATGTTAGGTCTAGCACAGGGGTATAAGTCAAGACTCTGAACCCAGACTGGAGAACAGTTATCTTGGAGCTGAGAGCAAAGTGGGAAAATGAGAACTGCAGAGGAAATGATATTTAAGCTGGACTTTGAGAGACAAATAAAAATGTGCCAGTTGGAAGGAGTGGTGAGGGCCAGATTTCCAGGCAGAAGGAGTAGCGTGAACAAAGGCATAATGATACAGGAGTGTGGGGTTTATCATTAAAAGAGCCCATGTTGTAGGTGGCCTTATGTGCCCTGTGCGAGAATCTGAATGTGATTCACCAGGCTACGAGGAGCCATCAGAGATTTGTGAGGACAGGAAGAGAAACATGATCAGAGAACTTGTAGAAATGTGGATGCTGTCAAACAGTCCATCAGTCTTCAAAGGGAAGGCAGGGGGTAAGAAATCAACCAAAGGACTTGTATGCATGCATATAAGCATAACCAATGGACACAGACACTAGGGGGTGTGAGGGCATGTGCTGGGGGGTTGGGGTGGCCAGTGGGGAAGAAAGGAGATATGTAATACTATATGTAATACTTTAAACAATAAAGAACTTTTTTTAAAAAAGAAAAATATGGATGCTGGATTATAAGAGTCTTATAGTAAGTGGGCCAGAGAAAGCTAATCAGCACCTCGGTCAGAGCAGTGGGGGATAGATGGAGAGGAGGGGAGAGACGAACAAAATTCTAAAGATGGGAGCAACAGAACTTAGTGGCCAGCTGACTGCATATGGTAGATGAGGAAGACAAAGAGAGTGTCCTGTCTTGGCAGCCTGGCGGATTCTTTATACCACTCACTAAATAAAGAATGGAGAATCCATTTCTAACTCAATTTAGATTGAGGCAGGTTGAATTTCGATATCAAGATAGAGATTTTCCAGGGAAGAAGCCAGTATTATGATTCTAGTTATAGATATTTGAAGAGATGGAACTAAGGGAAGAATGCTGAAAGCTTATCATTTAAGTAACGGGGAGCAAGTACCAGTGAGAGATGGAAGTCCCACTATCTTGGAGTTTCCATAAATAACACTATACATATCCTCTAAAGGAGACTGCTGATATCCTGAATAAGATTTCCTCTTATTCGCTAGGAAAATGTGAGAGCTTTGACCAAAGGAGTCCAGGCTGTGATGGGCTACAAGCCTGGGAGTGGCCTGGTGACTGCAGCTACTGTGAGCTCTGAGAGCGGGGCTGGGAAGCCCTGGAAAAAACATGGCAACAGAAATAAAAAAGAGAAAAGTCGTCGACTCTACAAGCACCTGGATACATGAACACAACCGAAGTGGCATCTGCATTGTGCGTCTGGAAAAGAACAGAAGCTGCTCCTGGCCTGTGGTGCTACAGAATGGACCTGCTCTGTGGCACACAGCCACACCCAGCGTCACTAGCAAGACCCAGGGCTCCTTGGAGCACCAGCTCTAAGGTAGTCATCTCGGAGCCCCGGAACCTCCTATGGGAGGCTGAATTAAGATGGGGGAAAGAACGATGTATATTTGTTTGTGTAAATATACACAAATGTATACTAATTTGTAAGTTGGGTAATTTTTGAAGAGATATTAAAATTAAATTGCCACTAACATTTTATTGGTTTATGTAGATACTGCTATTTGGACATTCCACATTCTTTAGATTTTAATTTGTACAAACCTGACTGGGATTTTAGATGGATTCTTTTGAGTGAATTATTTAGATTAATTATTCTCAACTTCACACACCCCTGATATGGCAGAAGGCATATCAGATCTTGGAATTGGGTGGGGGAGGGTCTGGCGTATAGTTTTTAAAGGCCCGTGGAAAGCAGAACCGACTATTGAAAATCACCATCACATAAGCCACGACTACAGAGGGGAGCATTGAGAAAACAGGTAATTGGCTGGTTTTTATTTTAGGCATTGGAATCCCTGTGTCCTCAGTACTTGTGACCATCAAGGGCAATTTACCTTATTTAAAGTCACAATCGTTCTAATACATTTATAATACACTGGCTATTACAGCCTCTGACTTTTTTACTTTTGTCTCCCTTTTTTCTTTCTTTCTCTGAGCCTCATTCCCTTAACTCAGATCATTACCATGTTTTCGGTCATAGATGTTTTTGGAAATTGAACAAAAGTTATGGATGCTTTCTTAGAAAAATGGACGTTCCCATGTACACAATTTTGTAAAATATATCAAAAGACCTACAGATACCACCCACCCCACTCCACCCCCCAAATTCACCCATGAATTCACAGTTAAGTCTTTCCTTGAAAGGGAAGTGTAGGTAGGTGGAGGTGGGAAAACGGGATAAATGGGTACAGAAAGAGACTTGCTTTGGGTGATGGGCACACGATGCAGTGTGCAGATGTTTTTTTGAGCTATATAATTGAAACCTGTATGGTTTTGCAAATCAGTGTCATCCCAATAAATTCAATTTAAAATATATATATATTTGAAAATGTGTTATATCTAGGGAATGAAAAATTTACATTTATTTATTTAGTCAATATTTATTAACCACCTACCATGTGGCAGGAAGGACAGTCCAGAAAATGACCACAGTGGGGTAGGACCCAAAGCAGGAAGGAGCCTGCAGGATGGAATGTAGCAAGTCCAGGCCACGGGTGGCCTTAGAGCCTGTGAAGGGATTCTCAATGTTTCCTCAAAAGTGGTGGGAAGTCAAGGAGGTTTATACAGGTGAGGAATGAGATGTGTTCTAATTCTTCATTAAAAGATCGGTGAAAGGTTATTCCAGATCAACCAGACTTAGAAAAAGCAAAGCTAAAGGTGTTCTAAAATTGTGTTTATTATTGTTTTTTTAATCCTCATCTGAGAATATGTTTTCATTGATTCTAAAGAGAGAGGAGGGAGGGAGAGAAATATCCCGTACTCGCCTGGACTGGGGATCGTACACACTATCTGGGTATGTGCCCTGACCAGGAATCAAACCTTCAACCCTTCAGTGCACAGGGAAGATGCTCCAACCAACTGAGCCACATGGGCCAGGGCTCATTCCCTTTTATCTGAGAGAAGTGAGACCGTCTAAAAAGCTCATGATAGAAGAGGAGCAAGCATTGGCATGTGAAAGCATACTTGGTTCCATTGATTGAAGAACAGTCACAGGCAGATGGCAGAAACTCATACTGAATGGACAAAGCATGTGCTTACTTAAAGTATTATTCTAATGATAGTGTAATAGCTAAAACATGAGACTTTTTAGAAAAGAATATTAATATGCTTCCATGCTCCTGATTACTTTTGTAACAAGTTTATTGAGTGGTTATGGAGGGCAGCTGATCCATTTTCTCTCACATGCCATGCAAAGTCACCAATTTAAGTGTACAGTTTAATGGTTTTTAGTGTATCCAGAGTTGTTTCAACCATCACCACAGTCAATTTTACATGATCACCCAAAAACGAAGCCAAATCCCTTTAGTAATCAGTCTCCAATACTCCTCCCCCAGTCCTAAGCAACCATTCATCTAATTTACATGTAGGTTTGCCTATTCTACACATTTTATAAATGGAGTCACACTATGTGACTAGCTTCCACTTAACCCAATATCTTTAAGGTTTAGCCCTGTTAAAGCATCTATCAGTACTGCATTCTTTTTTTTCTCTATTTTTTTCCCATCACCATTTATCCCTCTTTTACCTTCCTCCACCTCCACCTACTCCCCTAACCCTGCAATCACCACACTGTTGCCCACAATGCTTTGTTCCTTTTTATTGCTGAATAATATTCCACTGAATGGATATACCATATTTACATATCCACTTATCAGTTAATAGACATTTGGTTTCCACTTTTTAGTTATCTATACTAATAAAAGGGTAATATGTTAATTAGACCAGGTCGACCGGACATCTTCCAGTTATCCAGTCCTCCTGGACAAAGCCACATTGGCAGGGGCCAAGACAGGCGGTTAGGGGCGATCATGCTGGCAGGGGAGGGCGGTTAGGGGCGATCAGGCCAGCAGGGGAGGGCAGTTAGGGGCAATCAGGCCATCAGGCAGAGGGTTAGGGGCAATCAGGCAGGCAGGTGAGCGGTTAGGAGCCACTGGTCCCAGATTGTGAGAGGAATCCCATATTGGAGAGGGTGCAGGCCGGGCTGAGGGACACCCCCCTGTCCCCCCCTCCCCCGTGCATGAATTTCATGCATTGGGCCTCTAGTTATAAATAATGCTGCTGTAAGAATTTGTGTACAAGTTTTTGTGTAGACATGGGTTTTTCATTCTCTTGGGTATACATCTAGGAGTAAAATTGCTGGGTCAGCCCTGGCTGGTTTGGCTCAGTGGATAGAGTGTCGGCCTGCGGACTGAAGGGTCCCAGGTTCAATTCTGGTCAAGGGCATGTACCTTGGTTGTGGGCACATCCCCAGTAGGGGGTGTGCAGGAGGCAGCTGATAGATGTTTCTCTCTCATCGATGTTTCTAACTCTCTATGCCTCTTCCTTCCTCTCTGTAAAAAACCAATAAAATATATTTCTAAAAAAATTGCTGGGTCATTGGAATTGCTGTATATTTAACCTTTTGAGCAGCTGCCAGGCTGTTTTCCAAAGTGGCTGCACCATTTTACATTTCCACCAATAATGTATAAGGGTTCTAATTTCTCCACATCCTTATCAACGCTCATTACTGTCTTTGTTTTAGCCATCCTAGTTGATAGGAAGTGGTACCTCATTATGACTTTGATTTGCATTCCCTTCATGATGAATGATGCTGAGCATATTTTGTGTGCTTATTGGCCACTTGCACATTTATCTTCTTTGGAGACATGTCTACTCAGATCCTTCACCCATTTTTTCAATTGGGTTATTTGTCTTTTTATTATTAAGTTACAAAACTTATTTACCAATATACATTCTATCAGATATATAATTTGCAAATATTTCCTGCTATTCAATGGGTTGTCTTTCATTTTCTTGATAATGTCCTTTGAAGCACATTTTTAATGTTGATGAAATCCAAATTTATCTGTTTTTAATTTGCTTGTTTCTGCTTTTGTTGTTATATTTTAAAAACTATTGCCACATCCAAGATTACAAAGATCTATTCTACATTTTCTTCTAAGAGTTTTATAGTTTTCGGTATTACATTTAGGTTTTTTGTCCGTTTTGAGTTAATTTTTTTTTTATGGTGTAAGCTAGGGAATGGACCAACTTCAGTCTTTTACTGTGAATATCCAGTAGTACACTTTGTTGAAAAGAGTACTCTTTTCCGCCAGAGTGGCTCAGTTGGTTGAGCAGCATCCAATATTCCGAAGGGTGGTTGGTTCAGTTCAGTTCCCCATACAGGGCACAAACCTGGTTTGCAGTTTCAGCGACTGGTTGGAGCAGCTGATCCAGTTTCTCATGTTGACCTCTTCCTCTCTCCTCTCCCCCCTCTCCCCCCTCTCCCCCCTCTCCCCCCTCTCCTCCCTCTCCCTCTCCCTCTCCCGTCTCCCTCCCTTCCTCTTTCTAAGCATGTCCTTGGGTGGAGGATTAAAAAAACAAAAGAAGTTTAGTCTTTCCCCATTCAATTGTTTTTGGCGTCCTTGTTGACAATCGACTGTAAATGTAAGGGCTTATTTCTGCACGCCTACCTTTGATATTTAACATCCATGAATGTGGAACAATTGTGAATAGTATCTTCCTAACAACTATTACTGGTAAGAGATGTCTGTGTAGATGTCCCACCCAACGACATATCCCTTAGCCTACTTCCAGTTCACCTGCAACCCTGTGGACAGCTCCTGTGCAAACTGACAGCTTTCCAACACAAGCCCTGTTTCTGCTTTCCTGCACCACAGAAACTTGCTCAGCCTATGCATAGGACTGTCTACGAGGGCTGGGGATTTTATGCCCCCAGAGCAACCCCCAAATGGTGAGGAATGGGGGGCTGGTTAGTAAGTACCCCAGCTTCCCCGTCACTCAGTGCATACGTTCTAGATATTCCTTGCTAGATCCTAAGTGGAATTGAGCCCCACTTGCCCTCAGTTAAAATCACTTCATTAACTCATCCTTCGTTGCTTTTCTCCCTTCCCTGTCTCACTTTCTTCACTTCCTCACTTCGGCTTCATGGAATTGTCGCCCAAATAAACTGAACCAAAGTCCTTTGCTTAGAGTCTGAGTAACCCAGACTAGGACACCCTGAAAGGAAAATTTCTATTTTCACCTTTGATTCTGCCCAGATTATGTCTTTTAAGTATCTCTTGCAATGTTTTTTAAGTATTCCCACCCTTGCTGTAGAGCTTAGTACTTTTAGACTAACAAAATGCAATCATTATCACTTTCTTGTTTTGGCATTTTTCACCAGCATTTTATTACAAGGAAAGTACCTACCACCCATTTGAAGTATATCCTGCTATACGTACATCTGTCATCTGTTTACATTTCAGGAAATTAGAAGGAAGTTGAGGTTTTTGTCAAGCCAATAGCAACATGTTTTTCTGGTGGGGAAAGTGGAAAATTTGGCAGCAAGCCAGAAACCTACTTCGTGCCACCTTGTTTTCATAGCCCTTCCCCTCTTCATCTTTGTGGAGAAGTAAGGAAAATATTCAAAACTTCCACCATTAATCAAAAAAAAATTCCACCCTTAATAATTTCCACCATTGCCCAGCCACTGTGGCTCAGTGGTTGAGCATCAACCTATGAACCAGGAGGTCACAGTTCAATTCCTGGTCAGGGCACATGCCCAGGTTGCGGGCTTGATCTCCAATCATGCAGGAGGCAGCTGATCAATGATTCTCTTTCATCATTGATGTTTCTGTCTTTCTCTCTCTCTGAAATCAATAAAAATATATTTAAAAAATAATTTCAAGAAGAAAAAAATATTATTTTCACCATTTGTTGTCAGTTGTGCTCAATTGGTGAATTCCGATTTCACCTTTTCTATGGTTTTGAAATTTTTCAAAATAAAAAATTTGGGAGTGTGAAGTCTTAAGAGAAGAGAGAGAAATACCACAAGGGCTCAGTGCCATTCAGAACAGAATTGTACCGGAATCAAATGGTGACCACATGAGCAGACACGTGGCTTCGCTTCACTCTGCCCTGGCTGGCTGGGAAGTGGGGTTGTCCAGCTCCCATGCTGGCAGGTAGGAACTTGGTGGGATGTTGGTTTCTTTCTAAATTGGAAACTGCAGTGAGAACTTACATTTCTTTCAATAATTATTTTACTGCAAATATTCAATATTTTATTTAGTTAACTCCTTAAAAGGTGAGTTGCCTTGCATTCATTCAGATTTACCTCTTTTAAAATGTAGGGCTTTTGCCTGGCCAGCATGGCTCAGTGGTTGAGCATCGACCTATGAATCAGGAGGTCACAGTTTGATTCCAGAGCACATGTCTGGGTTGCAGGCTCAATCCCCAGTGTGGGGCGTGCAGGAGGCAGCTGATCGATGATTCTCTTCATTGATGTTTCTATCTCTCTCTCCCTCCCTAAAATCAATAAAAATATGTTTTAAAAAATAAAAAGGGTTAAAATGTAGGGCTTTTCTTGATGTAATATCTGTTAGTTCCGTTAGCCCTTGCCTGGCTCTGAGCATCGTGAAGTAAGTGACTTTCAGCAACCAGATGTTATTAATGAGGAACTTGGGGGGAGAGAAAAAGCCTTCACAAGGTCATGCTGTGTGTTGATGACAGAGTTTTAACTAGAACCCGGGACCTGCTTTAATCATGACACTCTGGCATATGCACAATGGGATTGATTAAGATTTGGAAATGCCATTATTTCAAAATGCTTTCTCTTACAATTGATTTCTCTACATGTATAACAGGTAAATCAAACTGACGGAGGTTTTTATTTTATTTATTTATTTATTTATTTTTAAATATATTTTATTTTTACAGAGAAGGAGGGAGAGGGATAGAGAGTTAGAAACATCAATGAGAGAGAGCGATCAGCTGCCTCCTGCACAGCCCCCAGTAGGGATGTGCCCGCAACCCAGGTACATGCCCTTGACCGGAGTCAAACCTGGGACCCTTGAGTCTGCAGGCTGACGCTCTATCCACTGAGCCAAACCGGTTCGGCCTGACGGAGGTTTTTAATGTCATTGAGGAGTAGCCATGAGCCCTTCCTCTAAATAATGCATTTTAGCAAGGATGGTACACTATCCGAAAATCAATAAACGTGATACATCACATAAACAAATTGAAAGAAAAAAACCACATAGTCATATCAATTGATGCAGAAAAAGCATTTGACAAAATCCAACACCCATTTTTGATAAAAACTCTCAGCAAGGTGGGAATAGAAGGATCATACCTCAACATAATAAAAGCCATATATGACAGGCCCACAGCCAACATCATACTCAATGGACAAAAACTAACACCATTTCCCCTAAGAACAGGAACAAGACAGGGATGCCCACTCTCACCACTTCTGTTCAACATAGTACTACAAGTATTAACCATTGCAATTAGACAAGAAGAAGAAATAAAAGGCATCCAAATTGGAAAAGAGGAAGTAAAACTGTCCTTATTTGCAGACGACATGATATTATACATACAAAACCCAAAAGACTCCATCAAAAAACTACTAGACTTAATACATGAATTTGGCAATGTAGCAGGATACAAAATTAACCCCAAGAAATCTAAGGCATTTCTATACACCAATAGTGAACTTTCAGAAAGAGAGAATAAAAAAACAATCCCATTTACCATCGCACCAAAAAAATTAAGTTACCTAGGAATAAACTTAACTAAAGAGGTAAAAGACCTCTACTCAGAAAACTACAGGATGTTGAAAAAAGAGATAGAGGAAGACATAAACAGATGGAAGAACATACCGTGTTCATGGATTGGTAGAATCAACATCATTAAAATGTCCATACTACCCAAAGCAATCTATAAATTCAACGCACTTCCCATTAAAATACCAACAGCATATTTCACAGATCTAGAACGAACTCTCCAAAAATTCATCTGGAATAAAAAAAAAGACCCTGAATAGCTGCAGCGATCCTGAGAAAGAACAAAGTAGGTGGGATCTCAATACCAGATATCATGCTGTATTACAAAGCCACTGTTCTCAAAACTGCCTGGTACTGGCACAAGAACAGACATATAGATCAATGGAATAGAATAGAGAGCCCAGAAATCGGCCTGAACCAATATGCTCAATTAATATTTGACAAAGGAGGCAAGAACATACAATGGAGTCAAGATAGTCTCTTCAACAAATGGTGTTGGGAAAATTGGACAGATACATGCAAGAAAATGAAACTAGACCACCAACTTACACCATACACAAAAATAAATTCAAAATGGATAAAGGACTTAAATGTATGATGAGAAACCATAAAAATTCTAGAAGAATCCAAAGGCAACAAAATCTCAGACATATGCCGAAGCAATTTCTTCACTGATACAGCTCCTAGGGCACTTGAAACTAAAGAGAAAATGAACAAATGGGACTACATCAAAATAAAAAGCTTCTGCACAGCAAAAGAAACCATCAACAAAACAACAAGAAAGCCCACTGCGTGGGAAAACATATTTGCCAATGTCATATCTGATAAGGGCCTAATCTCCAAAATTTATAGGGAACTCATACAACTTAACAAAAGGAAGATAGCCCTAGCCGGCTTGGCTCAGTGGATAGAGCGTCGGCCTGTGGACTGAAGGGTCCCAGGTTCAATTCCGGCCAAGGGCACATGCCTGGGTTGCGGGCTCAATCTCCAGTGGGGTGCGTGCAGGAGGCAACCAATCAATGATTCTCTCTCATCATTGATGTTTCTATCTCTCTCTCTCCTTCTCCCTTCCTCTCTGAAACTAATAAAGAAATATAGAAAGAAAAAAAAAGAAAAAAAAAGGAAGATAAACAATCCAATCAAAAAATGGGCAAAGGATCTAAATAGATAGCTTTCAAAAGAGGACATTCAGAAAGCCAAGAGACATATGAAAACATGCTCAAAGTCACTAATCATCCGAGAGATGCAAATCAAAACAACAATGAGGTACCATCTCACACCTGTCAGAATGGCTATCATTAACTAATCAACAAATGACAAGTGCTGGAGAGGATGTGGAGAAAAAGGAACACTCGTGCACCACTGGTGGGAATGCAGACTGGTGCAGCCACTATGGAAGACAGTATGGAGTTTCCTCAAAAAACTAAAAATGGAACTCCCATTTGACCCTGTGATCCCACTTCTAGGAATATATCCCAAGAAACCAGAAACACCAATCAGAAAGGATATATGCACCCATATGTTCATAGCAGCACAATTCACCATAGCTAAGATCTGGAAACAGCCTAAGTGCCCATCAGTAGATGAATGGATTAGAAAACTGTGGTACATCTACACGATGGAATACTATGCTGCTGTAAAAAAGAAGGAACTCTTACCATTTGCAACGGCATGGATAGAACTGGAGAGCATTATGCTAAGTGAAATAAGCCAGTCAATGAAGGAAAAATACCACATGATCTCACTCATTCATGGATAATAAAGACCATTATAAACTTACTAGAGGCCCGGTGCACAAAAATTTGTGCACTCGGGGGGGAGGGAGGGGTCCCTCAGCCCGGCCTGTGCCCTCTCGCAGTCTGGGACCCCTCGGAGATAACGACCTGCTGGCTTAGGCCTGCTCCCGGGTGGCAGAGGGCAGGCCCAATCCCTAGGTGCAGCCCCTGGTCGGGCTCAGGGCAGGGCTGATTGGGGAGTTGGGGCACCGCCCCCTGTTATGCACAGAGCAGGGCGGATCGGAAGGTTGCGATGCCACCCTCAGTCACGCTCAGGGTAGGGCCGATTGGGGGGTTGGGGCACTGCCCCCTGTCACACTCAAGGCAGGGTCGATGGGGAGGTTGCGGCGCCACCCCCTGTCACGCACAGAGCAGGGCCGATCAGGGGGTTGGGGCGCCGCACCCTGTCACACACAGAGCTGCAGGGCAATCAGGGGGTTGGGAAGCTCCCCCCTATCAGGCACAGAGCAGGGCTGATCAGGGGGTTGGGGCGCCTTCCCCTGTCACTCACAGAGCAGGGCGGATAGGGAGGTTGTGGCCCTGCCCCCTGTCACACACAGAGCCACAGGGCGATCAGGGGGTTTGGGCGCTGCCCCCTGTCATGCTGATCCTGGTGCCGGGAGGCCTCACTGCTCCGCTGATCCCGGTGCTGGGAGGCATATTACCCTTTTACTATATAGGATAGAGGCCTGGTGCATGGGTGGGGGCCGGCTGGTTTGCCCTGAAGGGTGTCCTGGATCAGGGTGGGGGTCCCCACTGGGGTGCCTGGCCAGCCTGGATGAGGGGATGATGGCTGTTTGCAGCTGGTCACACACCCTTCAGGGTGGGGATCCCCACTGGGGTGCCTGGCCAGTCTGGGTGAGGGGCTGAGGGCTCTTTTCAGGCTGGCGGGTGACTGAAGCTCCCAACCGCTCCTTTTTTTCTTTTTTTTTTAATTCTGGGCCAGCTTTAGCTCTGAGGCTTGGCTCCAGCTCTTAGGCCTCTGCTGCTGAAAGCAGGTATCTGGTTTGTTTGGGTTCTATAATCGAAACACTGTTTCAACTCCAGCTCTGAGATCCTGGCTGGCTGAAAGCAGGTTTCTGGGGTTTTGTTTAGCTTCTATATTTGTAACAATGTTTCAAACTGCAAGCTCAGAGGCCAGCAAGGCAGGCGGGGAACGTTGGAGTCCTCCGTCACTGAAGCAAGCAAGCCTCATGTTCGCTTCAAGCTGCCTGGCTGCCGGGCGCCATCTTGGCTGGCAGTTAATTTGCATATCACCCTGATTAGCCAATGGGAAGGGTAGCGGAGTCACACCAATTTGCATGTTTCTCTTTTATTAGTGTAGATGAACAAAAATAGATACAGAGGCAGAGCTGCCTCAAACAGACTGTCAAACTGCAGCGGGAAGGCCGGGGAGGGTAGGGGGGCAGAAGGGGGGGTAAGAGATCAACCGAAGGACTTATATGCATGCATATAAGCATAACCAGTGGACATAAGACACTGGGGGGTAGGGGAGGCCAGGGGATTGTCAAGGGCAGGGGGAAAAAGGAGACATATGTAATACCCTTTGTAATACTTTAAGCAATAAAAAAATAAATAAATAAATAAATAAATAAATAAATAAATAAATAAAGCATTTTACAAGAACATTGGCAGAAGGCAACGTGTCCTCAGAAGAGAAAGCTGTTGAGCTCTGGCCTCTGTCCCCACAGGTGGCTGGGATTCGTGGCCACGACTGGCTGCGTGCTCCTTGCAGGATGGCCCAGGCTGTGCAGCCCGCCTTTCTTCAGGACAATGCCTGTGGGTGTAGCGCCTCCGCCAACAGGAAATGCCTATTTGGAGGGAGGACATGTGTTATAATCTGCTTATTAGTTTTTCTTTTCGGGGAAACTCAAGACCTTGGCCAAAAAAACATTAACGTCTGGGCTGGGCGGGGCAGCTGCCTGGTAAAGGAACTGAATCACTTCCTGAGGCTCAACCCAGTGAAGAGCCCTCTGGACGGTGCTGGGAGAATTTGAGAGGGTCGGAATGGCAGGGAGGGAGTTGGTTAGAATATCTAACCCTAAGTGTTCCCTGCAAGGTGAAGTCCTGGTGTCCTTGTGCCCGGTCCTGCAGCCTGCCTCTCTCTCTCTCCTCATCTCCTACCCTTGCTGCAGTACCTCTGCAGTTTGCTAGTGTGCACAGGCCATGCTCTTCCCGCCTCCAGGAGGGCCTTTGCAGGACTGGTGCCATGGCCTCATTGCCAAAAGCAAACATTCTCCAAGGCCCGGCTCATTTCTCGAAAGCCTTCCCCCCACACACAATGCTAGGCGTCACCAAAGCTGTGTAAACATGCTCCTCATAGAGTTCGTAACAGATGTGTATGGACTGTTTAAAAATCAACTTAGTAAATAGCATCCTATTATGTGCCAGACACTGAGCTAGGAGCTGGGGGTACAAGTGTAAACTAAACAACTGGCTGCAAGAACTCACAGCCTGGTAGAAAGACAGCGCTCATCAGGCTGTGAGGAGTGTGGGCACAGGGCCTCGTGCCCACAGAGCCAGGACACCAGTCAGCCTGCGGAGGGAAGGCTGCAGGTGGAGTAGGTTTGGGACAGAAAAATCACAAGTTTTGTTTTTTGAACAAGATGTGTTCAATCAGACGTGCAAGAGGAAATGTCGAGTAGGCAGCTGCATGTGTGAGTCTAAAGCAGCCGTGGGCAAACTACGGCCCGCGGGCCGGATCCAGCCCGTTTGAAATGAATAAAACTAAAAAAAAAAAAAAAAGACCGTACCCTTTTATGTAATGATGTTTACTTTGAATTTATATTAGTTCACACAAACACTCCATCCATGCTTTTGTTCTGGCTCTCCGGTCCAGTTTAAGAACCCATTGTGGCCCTCGAGTCAAAAAGTTTGCCCACCCCTGGTCTAAAGTCTGGGGGCTCTGACCTGGAGCTACTCATTTGGGAGGCACAGGGACAGGGATAGTATTTAAAGCCAGGAGACCAGATGCTGATAGAGTGAACCAAGAACTGAACTTTGTGTCTCCCACCATTAGCCGACCTTACTCTTCACATTTCTTTGAACCATTTTTTTTCTTTTCTTTCTTTTTCTTTCTTTCTTTTTTTTAGTGGCTCTAAGGCTCTTCCTGGGAAAGACAATAACAATGATGATTTCCCCTGCTGATGTGCCAGGTGCTCTGAATGAGGGTTTTTAATCACAGTAACTGAGGTCGGGACTCTCATCCTCCCCTTATAGGCATGAATGCCCCGTGAGAGAAAATAACGGGCATTTGCCCGCCTGGCGCTTGTCTCCTTCCTGGCTCTCATCACACCTTTGTAGTGTACCCTTTTAACCGTCAGGACCAGGCCCACTCACCTCGGGATCCCCGGCACCCAAGACCTTCGCCAGCGCGAAGGAATGTATTGTTTGGTCCAGAAGATGTGGTGGATTGACGAACGGACAAAGTGCATTCCGCTCAGGCCGCGTTTGCGGGGTGGGTGACAGCGGAGGGGTCGGCACCACTGCGGCTGTCAGGGGGCGGCGGCCGCAGCCTTTGTGCGGAGGCTGCTCCCGGCTCCCGCCGCTGGGGGGCGGCCTCCCGCCCGTGGACCCCCGACAATAGCGCGAGGGGTGGGGAGCCGTACGGTCCGGAAACTTTAACCTGGAGTCCGGGCCGCCGCCGCCAGCGCCCGGGAGCGCAGAGCTGGGCGCGCCCATCTCGCCCGCGGTCGGGGCGCTCGGAGGGCTGCCGCGGGGAATCTCACCCGGAGAAGGGGCGAGGGGCGGCAGCGCCCGGCTACCCGCGGTCGGGGAGGCTGCGCACGGATCCCTGCCACGCGGAAGGTCCCGGCCCTGTTCGGCGGACCAAACTGGCCATGGGAGAGGCGCCCAGCCCGCGCCCGAGCCTGCTCCCGCGCCGCCCTTTGGACTGGGGCTACTTGGACCGCTGCTTCGCCCGCCACCGCGTCTGCATCTCCTTCAGCCTGTGGCTCTGCGCCTCCTCCTGCTGGATCGCCGCCCACACACTGTAATGGGGCAGGGCCGGCGGCGCCAGGGTGGGGGCGGTCGGGCTGCGGGGGGAATAGGGTGCTACCTCCCCACCCCGCTGCTAACTCCCTCTTGCAAACCTAGAGGGAAGGGGGCAGACAGGGAGGAGGCAGGAGGCAGCCCAGTTCCAGGATCGAAACTAACATTACTATGTAGACTGAAGTCGGATAGTCTTTTCCGGCTTCCACGCACTGGGAGGCTGGGCGGTGGGCCAGCAGGAGGAGGCTGGGTGGTGCAGTGGGCAGGGCCCTGGACTGGAAGCCGCCAGTCCTGGGTTCTGTTGTCAGCCTTTCCCCTTTGACTAGCGGTGTGAGCTGGGCAAGCTCTAAAACCTCTGGGCATTTTCCTTACGTCAAGGGGGTGATAACTCCTGAGACTGAAGGGAGGATTAAATGAGTTAGCACCGGCAAAGTGCTTAATAAGTGCTCATGAAACGTTGCTATTGCTCCAGTTCTGCCACCAACCCTTGGCAGAGGGCAAGGACCTTGGGCAAGTCTGATGTGTCTGGCCTCAATTTCCCTCTCAGCTGGGAAATGGGGAAGGTATGGTCTGACTCTGGCCACAGAGTTTGCCCTGGTCTGTCCAGTACCCGGAGTGGCTGGGCCAGGGGGTCACTGTAACCTGGGTGAAGTCTGGGTAAAGATAGCCTCTAGGTCTTCAGCCACCCTCTCCCAAGCTCCGACGGCTGGTGTCATCCACATAGACCCTGGCGGAGGAGAAAGGACTGGCGCCCCTAGAAGGCTGGCACCGGCTCACCTTAGGCACTATGGATGTCCCCCTCCGGCGATTGGTAGTGTTACAGATTCTCAGCCTGGCTACCCAGTCACTGGAGTAGGAATAAAAAGACACTAGAACATTCGCTGTGGGCCTAGCGTTGCATTCATTAACCCGTTTAATCCTGCCACCTTCCCAGGAGGTAGGGACGGTAATTACCCACTTAGATCAGGAAGCCTGAGGTTCTGAGAGGTTAACCAACTTGCCAAGCCAGACCAGAGGATGGAACTTAGGAGGTGCTGGCGTGCACTATCTTCCTTGTTCCTCACAGCCACCCTCGGAGGTCCGCGTGGTAGGCATTTTACCGACGTGGGCACCAAGGTTTGGAGAGAAGCCCAGCCAGGCAGCCCCTGCTTTCTCACCCTGCTTAGGTCTGGACACACTGTTTCTAGGGCTTCACCGTCCCTTAACCTTCTTTTGTCTTTAGAGATGGTTTCTCTTTCGAGCTGTTTGTCAACCCCTGGGAGCTGGGGAAGGGCTGGGCAGCAGCAGGGTTCAGAGTGAAGCCTCCTGAGACTAGAGGCCCACCGCTGACTCCCCTTTTACCATAAGCCTCCGTTTTCTCCTCTTTCAAATGGGAGGGTTGAGATAAACTATTTCTAATCTTGGTCTAACTCAGACTTTCTAATTGAGAGCCTTCGTTCCTAAAACTCGAATCAGTTTCAGGAGCCCAGGGCCCAAGTTAAAGGCTGCTCTTCCTTCTCCGAGCTTCAGGTCTCCCCAAACAGCCTTCCACCCTCGTCCATTCTTCCCAGGGGCTGATGCTCAGAACCAGTCAAATGGTCCCAAGGAAGTACCACCCTGTGAGTTCCAAGGATGAGGAAACGAAACGACTGTGGAGCTTCGGTTTCCCCAACAGAAAAGTAGCTGGGAAACATCTAGCACCCACTGCTTCTGAGATTTAGTCAGTGGTGCTGACAGAGAGACCTCTGGCACCTTCCAGCATGTTCTGGGCTTGTATAGGGGGTAGCAGGTAGAGGCAGTAAGGGAGATAACCCAGCCAGTCGTGGAGGGCCTCAGGGAGAGGTTAGCCCTAAGTCCCATGGCATCTTCGGGAGTTTTGCTCTCCCTCTGTGTGAGGAACGTGTACCCAAAATGGAGTCAGCTTGGACATGGGCCGGCAGAAGGCTGGCCACTCCATTACATGGCTAGATTAGAGGGATTTCTCTTTCATTTCAAAGAAACAAGCTGCCTTTTTAAATGTAGGCAATGAATTCTGCTCTGCAGTAAAACATAAAACCCCCCAGCTAGTTTGTCAGCACTGAAGGAAAGGTGGTCATGACCCTGAGTTGGCCAGATCTGTAGGAGGAAAGAAATTCCTCTTCATTTGAGAGGCAGGTCTGGCTCCCACCCCACGCTGGGAGCCTTTTGAGCCTTTCTTCTCTGATCTGTAAACTAAGTTCAAAAGCACCCGCTGACTACCTGGGGGAGAAAGTGTTCATATGGACACACAAGTCACAACTGTCTTTTCCAGACACCTGCTGTGGGAGCCCAAACTTCCGGCTTCCGTGTTCTGTCCACACCCCTCTCTGTCTCCGCAGGCTTCTCTATCTGAGATGTGCGAAGAAATGCAGACAGGACCAGTCAGCGCTGTGTGCTGCGTGCTGCCTCCTGGCCAGCCTGTGTGACACGGTCGGGGCGATTCTGGCCAGACAGCTCACGATCCAGGTGCGTCAGGCCCGTGGGTGACCATGGCTTCTGTCTCGTTCCCTCACCATGCAAGGCACAGTTTGCCTCAGGGCCTGTGTTTTTGCTGGTCTTTCTGCTCCCCTCCAATGCTTTGTCCAGACAGCCACATGGCTCACTGCTCACCCCCTTTACGTCTTTGCTCAGAAGCCACCTTCTCAACAAGGCCTCCCCTGACCACCCATGTTCCTCTACCACAGACCCCCTCATCCTGCTCTATTTTTTTTCATGGCTTACCCCCAATACACCATCTACTTTCCTTAGTATGTTTATTGCTTATTTTATTTAATTCCTACTAGAATGTTAGCTCTACAGGGGCAAGAATTTGTATTCACTACTGTAATCCCCTCACTTAAAACAGCAGCTGGCACATAGTAGATGCTCAATAAATAGTGATTGTTGGTGCTATTGTTTTTTATTTTTATTTTATTTTTTTAAAATATATATATTTTATTGATTTCAGAGAGGAAGGGAGAGAGAGAAACATCAATGATGAGAGAGAATCATTGAGCAGCTGCCTCCTGCACACCCCCTAACTGGGGATCAAGCACGCAACCTGGGCATGTGCCCTTGACTGGAATAGAACCCGGGACCCTTCAGTCCACAGGTGGACGCTCTATCCACTGAACCAAACTGGCTAGGGCGGTACTATTGTTTTTAGAGCCCAGGACCCAGCCCTAGCTCATGCGGGATGGGGGAGGGGTCTGAATCCCTTCCCAGGTGGTTATGAGGGCTTTGGAGAAAGCGAGGAGGAGCAGTTATAAGTTTTTGCAATTCTAGGCCCTCAAACAAACCTGTATAGGAGGAGCCTATTCCAAAACATGTATCACAAGGAAACTGCAGGGCCACCTCATAGGGCTGATCCAGGCCTTGTGCCCACCGAGCTGGGCATGAAGGAGGACGGCCTGGGAACAGGTTGGGAGACACGGAAGGGGAGAGTTCTAGACCCTGCTTTGAGCAGGACTGTCAGAAACATCACTTTTTATTCTGGGTGCCCCTTCTCATTAGGTGATGGAAAATAATGAGGTCTAGCTCAAGTCCAATAATAACAGTTGATAATTATTAAACACTTAACACTGTACTCAGCACTTAGGGCTTTTCATATATTAAGTCATTTAATTCCCAAATCATCCTATGATATGAGTGCTCTTGTTTTACACACGTGGAAACTGAGGCATAGCGAGGTTCAATAACTTCCCTAAGGTCACCCTCTAGTAAGTAGCAGTGCCAGGATTCAAACCCACAAATGCATGCTCTTAGCGCTCACCATCCTGTCCTGGTAGCTAGTGCATTTACAGGTGAGTGCGTTTTACTTTCCTCTAGGCCAGTGGTTCTCAACCTTCTGGCCCTTTAAATACAGTTCCTCATGTTGTGACCCAACCATAAAATTATTTTCGTTGCTACTTCATAACTGTAATGTTGCTACTGTTATGAATTGTAATGTAAATATCTGATATGCAGGATGGTCTTAGGCGACCCCTGTGAAAGGGTCGTTCGACCGCCAAAGGGGTTGCGACCCACAGGTTGAGAACCGCTGGCTTAGACCCTGGTGTGTCAGTCATAGGCTCTCTCTGTAAAGGTGCACTTGGAGCCCTGACCGGTTTGGCCCAGCGGAGGGAGCGTGGGCCTGTGGACTGAAGGGTCCCGGGTTCGATTCCGGTCAAGGGCATGTACCTTGGTTGCGGGCACATCCCCAGTGGGGGGAGTGCAGGAGGCAGCAGATCGATGTTTCTCTCTCATCGATGCTTCTAACTCTCTATCCTTTCCCTTCCTCTCTGTAAAAAATTCAATAAGATATATTAAAAAAAAAAAAAAGGTGCACTTGGAACACAGAGTTCAGAGGTAGCTGCCCCACTGAGCTGCCCATGGGACACACTGACAATCAGAGGGTGTGGGCCCGAGACATAGGTTTAACCCCCTGTTGTTGTTTCCTTGGAAAGTGGGTGCAGATAACCTGTGTTTGCTGTAGGTGAAGTGCAGGGGTATTTGGAGCATGCTTTCACAATTAAGAACCCACTTCCGTTGTTAAATCCTTCCTCCCGTGGGAGCGTGGGTGGGTGATGGAAGGCCCTGGGGAAAGCACAGGGAACCCTAGGCATGTGGCCTAAGCTTTGCACAAGACATTTTTAAATCATGGAACTGCTGAAAAATAATAGTGCAAAAATGCATTTATTTTAACGCTTCCAGTACCTGGATCTTGGGTAGATTCCTGCTGGGGAACAGACTCCATGAAAGAAGAATGTGTTCCTCCTTGGTTCTCTTCCCAAAGCACATTTTTTGAGCAACTTGCGCCTGGCCTCTTCCTTCTGTGTCCACCAGAGGGCGAGAGGTGTCTTTGTGATCGCTCCTGACAAGGAGTGGGGAGCCCCAAGCCCATCTGGGCAGGAAGCCCCCTCACTGGGCTCTAGGGCCTCCACTCCCAAGATGGTCTGTTTATTGAGGGCTAACTACATAGATTAATTACATAGATTAACCCTTTAAGTCCTCACAGCCAACCCCTGAGGTATTATCTTCCTTTTACAGATAAGGAAAATGGGGCACAGAGAGGTTAAGGAACTTGCTCAGGGTCACACAGTTAGTCAGTGGTAGAACCAAGATTCAGATTTGTCTCTACCTGAGTCTGTGCCCTTGACAACACTACATACCACCCTTTGGCATAATGGCTGATGCCGGGGTTCTTGTTCCAGCATCTAGAAGGGTTCAGCAATCTGGAGGAGGTCTGTGTGTTACTTAATAAAGAATCCAGAGACGAAGCATAATTTTGAAAGGCATTATAGGGAGTCAGAGGAGCCTAGCTAAAGAAACTAAGATCTCCTTGTCTCAGGACCCCTTGCTATTTATTAACACAAATTGTCCTAAGGCAAGGTGAAGATATACACTGCAAAGGGAAGGGTTTTATACAGAAGCATTGTCAGATTGGGGGAATTTGCCTGCGTCTGTTCAGGTGTTTGACCAGTAGGAGGCAATAACATGTAGATTAAGATGCCCTTCGCTGTCTGGCAGCAAGCAATCATCCCTTTTCAGGTTTAGGGAAATGCCTTTAGCCATTCCCAACAGGTGATAACATATGCGACTCAGCCCTTGTTGAGTCCCCAAGTTCCATCAACCTTTTGATGAAACTCTTGCAATTATGACATGCTGTAATTGGCTTCTGGCAGGCTGACACCAAGTAACCACTTGATAAGTGGTTGTTTTTAAAAATTATCACGAACACAAATTTTCATAATAACCTATGAGATAGAACTATTATTTCTATTGTTGTTATTTAATAATTTTATTATTATTTTAAATGGCGGCACAGAGAGGTTTAAGTCACTTGCCCGAATCCCATAGTTAGACAATCAGAGAGGTTTTAAACTAAGCCTGTCTGATTCTGGGACCTGTGCGTTTATAAAGAGGACGTACTCTCAGTGCTGCCATATCATGCCAGCTGGGTTAGCAAATGCTCCTTCTTCACGAGAAGGTCCCAGTGGGCAAGGTTGGAGCTAGGTACCCTAAGGCCATGTGTCCTGATGCATGTCCTGTTTGGACAGCCCTCTGGCAGTGGGCAGCAAGAGCCACTGGCTGCTTAGTCATGTCCCAGGTCCCTCCCGAGCACTGGGCCTAAGGAGAGATTTTCCAAGAGAAGCAGCCGGTTCAGGCTGAGCTGAGGGGCCGAGGGCCATGGGTCATGGGGATCAAAGGACTGGAATATTTGAAACTGCATTGTTGACTCCGGTGTGGTCAGGCCGGGAGGTGTTTATAGAATCTATGGTTGTTGCCTGGGAGGCTTCTGTTTCTCCCACTTCCCCCACCCCGCCCAGGGGCTGCCCAGAACACTGACTCTGCCTCCGTTATGGACTTTCTCTGCCTGCCCAGTGACTCTCACGTGAAACCACATTTATGCTGGAGTCATGCTCCAATCACGCTGGAGCTCTGTGTGATTTGGGATGCAGGCCAGTAGACCTTCCTCTTATGTGTCCATGACATTTACATCTGAGCCTGTGACACCACTTCAAGGGAGGCAGGGCAGGGATTACCACTCCCTTTTATAGATTAGGAAACTGAGGCTCGAGGAAGACTAATTTCTTGCCAAGGTCACATGGTTGGTGAAAGATATGGCTCCAGAAGGCAGCTTGTTCCCCTTGCAGAATGACTGCCCAGCTCTGAAACCCCAGCCCTCAGAGCTTCAAGCATGTCTGAGGAAGCCCTCCCCTTCCCCAGACACCTGCCCTCACCCTGTGAGCCCTGTAGGGAGAAGTTCTTTTCTGAAAGATAGATAGATAGATAGATAGATAGATAGATAGATAGATAGATAGATAGATAGATAGATAGATAGAGGCAAATGACTGATAGATAGAATATAGATAGGAAGATGGACGATGGATGATTGATAGGATACAGATAGAAAGACGATAGAGAAAATAGAAAGTGATAAATGATAGAAAGATAGATGGTAGATTGATAGGAATTGACATAGATAATAGATATAAGATAGATAGATAGATAGATAGATAGGGAATCTCCCTTAAACCTTTCTGCTGGTGGTGAGTGTGAGTCGGTAAGGCCTCTATGGGGTGCATTTTTGGCAACAGATGTCCAAATTACAAAGGCACATACCCTCTGAGCCCGCAATTCCACTTCTAGGAATTTATCCTTTAAAAATAGCCTGAAAAAAATGTGTAATTCTTTATCGTTGAAAGCATTACATATGTCCCCCTCCCCCCGCATTGTTCTCTCCCAGCCGCCCCCGCCCCCCTGCCCTAGCCTGAAATTTTTAATGTACAGTGTAACTCACTGCAGTCAGTGTTGATTGTAAAAGCAAGAGACTGGAAATAGCGTCACCATCCATCAGTAGGGGACTGGTTAAATAGATGGTGAACACCTAGACAATGTACCAAAAACATTTCTGATACAGTACGTTCTGAGACATCAAGCGAAAAAAACCAAGATGCGTAAGAGAGTGCAGCGCATGCTGCGTCTGCGGCAGTAAGGAGCGGTGCGTGTATGCATTTGACTGTGTGTTAGACTATCTGGAAGGGTGAGCGACCCCGAGTGCCGGCTGCCTCTGGGGAGGACGGGCAGCGGGGGCGTGAGGGTGGAGGTAGGCTTGCAGGCTACACCCTTTCCTGCCTCTGGAATGCTAGAGCACGCGAGTGCTTTGACAATTAAAATATAAAGTGAACTAAGTGTCTCCGCCCGCCCTTCCCCACACACCTTGCAGGCAGGCTGCAGTGCCGCCAGGCTGCCGGGCGACGGACAGATGAGCACGGGAGACGTGCCCCTGCAGGACGCACCCCCTCGTACCCTCCCATTCGGGTCATCCGGGCCCGCGTGT
>NW_005871062.1:1557841-1560120 GCF_000147115.1 Myotis lucifugus
CCCCGCTGCTGCCTGCCTGCCGGTGTCCCTACGGAGCCCCGGGTGACCCTGCGAGCCCCGGGTGCTGGCGCTGCAGCTTGCCAGTCCGCCCACGCTCGCCTCCGCCTGCTGAATAATGAATGAGCCCGCTGGCTCCTGCCCGCCGACAAGGGGTTTCCATGGTCACGTTCCCCAGCGAAACACTGCGTGGTGCAGCGCGGCCTCGGAGAATCACTTGCACATGCAGTTACGCAAATAAATGCGTGAATAATATATAAACTTGGAAAGCGTCTCAGTGTTTCCCAAACCCATGTGACCATGGAAGCGTCCCTCCCCCCAAACCCCCCTTCCCCCAACACCGGCTGCCCCATCGTGCCCTCAGGGTCATACTTGGGATCGCATAAGCTTGGCATTTTCATAAACTTTACCTCATTTTGATTTGGGGATCTGTGAACAAAACATCCCATTTCGGATACCACAGACGGGTGTACCCTCAGGTCTGGGCTGTCCCTCAGGCCCACAGCTCCCGGCCTGTGTCTGGAAAATGAGAACAAGGACGGTGTAGTTGCCATGTGCTGACAGCAGGGGGAGTGCTGCCCTTCATTCTGGGTTTGTGTTCTGTTTTGGTGTTTAAATGCCCTTTTAGGAAATGATGATCAACTATGTGGTATAGTCGGTGTTGAGTTTTTTTGTTTTGGTTTTAATGGTCTTATTTGGTAAAATAACCCATTAGCCATCCTAAGTAGGCCCCTCAAATTTGTTGAACGCATAGTGAACCCTAAAATCCAAAAGACTCAGAGCCATAGGCCTTCGGACTCTCCCAGGACTCTTCCCACTTATCTGTGCTCTACCTGGGCCCTCCAGGAGTGCCCTATCTAATCGACAGGACAAAACATTGGGATTTGCAAGTAATTCCTATGATGGCAGCACCGGAGAAGGGCTGAGACAGAGACAGATCAGGCGGGGGGTGTGGGTGGGGGGGCTCTCCTGCAGTGAGAACTTGAGTATTTTCACTTTTCCCCAGTGTCCACTGGCTGGGCTGGTCGAGGCATCAGATGAATGGCATTGGAGCCTCAGGCCATTTGCTTGGGGCTCTATGTTTCCAGACATCTCCACAGGGGGTGGTACACTCCACAGAGACTGTGGATCCACTCCTTCATTCGCTCACTCACTCACTCACTCACAAGGCAGCCCCACTCCTGGCACAGCCATCCCGAGAGCGTGCTGAGCAGATGCCGAGAAAGGGTGACTGCACCCGCCTGTGGACGGCAGGTGGGAGCGGGGCCCAGAGGGAGTGGGGCTTGCAGGAGTGGCCACCTCACTTTCCAGCGTAGCCCACACCTGTTTTATGAGAGCAGGGTTGGCTTTCTTCCGGCATTGAAATGGTTCCTCTGCCTTTAAAGGCTTCCTTTTCTTTTTTTAGTCTCTGGGATGCAAGAAAAGATTAAGTCCAACGTTGTGACAAAAGTGCATTTAGTCCCTTTTTTCCTCCTCTGCTTCCTAGTAATGTCATAGACCCGCATGGGGAGCTTCGTAGGAATTCTGCAAGGACGTTGTTTCTGTCATTGGAACAAAGTCTGCCTGTTGGAGAATGATCGCCTGGAGCTTTTGCAGTTGTGTGGTGTGTGTGTGTGTGTGTGTGTGTGTGTGTGTGTGTGTGTGTCGGGGGGGGGGCGTTGGATAGGGGGGGATGAAGCCACACACCTGATTGCTCTGTCTGAAAGGGGTCAAGTCCCAGGCCTGTGTGTCTTGCTATCTGTGCCTTAGGCTCTTGACAACCGGGACTGCTTGTTCCCTCTCCAAACCAGGGGCCAGGTCAGATTCCTTTGGACATTTGTCATTCTTTTTAAAATGTGTTTTTTTTTTAAAAAAATTATTTTAGAGAGAGAGGAAGGGAGAAACAGAAAGAGAGAGAGACATTTCTGTGAGAGAGAACATAGATCGGTTGCCTCCTGCACATACCCCGACAGGGGATCAAACCCGCAACCCAGGCCTGTGCCGTAACCAGGAATGGAGCCAGTGACCTTTTGGTTACGAACCAACTGAGCCACACTGGCCAAGGGTCATTCTTAAAGTCAAATCATTCCTTTAAAAATAAATAAACACAAAAACAGATACACATACACGTACTATAAAAGTGCTCATGTTAGAGAAAACACATATAAGTAAGAAGAGGCCAGAACATTCCAACAGGTACCAAAAGCAAAAGGCGACGTTGAGGATGTGGTTTCTCCCCGGGAAGGGGCATTGCGCGTGCCACGACAGAGTGAAAGTCAGTACATCCTGAAATGTGTGGGGCT
>NW_005871062.1:1560220-1594060 GCF_000147115.1 Myotis lucifugus
CAGCTGGCTCCCTGGGGGTGAGGAAAGATGCTCCACTGCCCCCCCCCACCCCCTCAAGGAAAGGACTGTGCCGGAGAAAGAGGAGTGATCAGGAGCTGTGGGTGCGGGGGGAGGGGGGGTGGCTCTCGCTGCCCTTCCAGGCAGCCTTGCCCTGGACGTCTTGAGTCTTCACTTCTCCCTCTGTACATGGGAACCCCGAGACCTTCCCTGCCTGTATTACAGAGTGACTGTGAGGGTCAAATGGGGGTGCTGGCGGGGCGTTGCAAGACTCCCAAAGGTGCTATATGTCGTGCAGTGGAAACTGGGCTGGAAGTGGGCTTTGCTACTCACTCCACCCCTTTTAGCCGTGGAGTGGGCAGCACCTGCTCATTTAGCTGGACCTGTTCTGAGAGTGGAGGCGATGGTGAGGCTCCACTAGGTCCGAATGTAAAGGAGCTTTGACACAGGAGACCAGTGGCCCCATAAATGCTCATCGTGAAACCCCAGCTTTGGACTGGGTGATCTTTAAGGTCCCACTTAGCAGCGTGGTCCTAAGTGTCAAAGTGTGTGGTTGAGAGAGGTGGGAGGAGGTTAGCTACACTGAGTCCATTCTTAGCTGTAGAAAGACTTCCATCAAGCAAACAAAAGCATCACCGACCTACCAAGCTTAATGTCCTTGCTGGTACAGCGGCTCAGGCTGCAGGGTCTGCCCGGGTGCCGCCTGGAATACCTCTGCCGCCTCAGTCTCCTTCCACTTGAACCAACGCAGGTGCCACCTCCATCTCTCCTTTCACTGCTGTCCTACCCGGGAGCTTCCCAACACTCAGCCCCACGGGCTCCCTGCCCTAAGGCTTCTGTGGCTCCTGACTGCTTATGTTTAAGTCTGACCCTTCAGCCTGACCTCCAGGACACTTGGTCCTCTGGCCCTGGGCCAGCTCTCCGGGTTTTACTCTCACATCTGACCAGCTTTCTTTTCTCTGGGGACCTTTGCTTATTTTAGTCCTCTCCTCCTGCCTTTCAAGGCACTGGCTAAATCCTGCCTCCTCCAGGAAGCCTTCCCTGCACTCCAGAGTAGGGTTGCTAGATTTAACTGGCAAAAAACACAGGACAGCCAATGAAATTTGAATCTTAGATGAACTGGCCTACACTAAAGCACTATTTGTTATCTGAAATACAGATTTCACTGAGCATCCTGTGTGTCCTCTGGCAATCCTGCTCCTGAATCAAACTTGATTGTTCGCATTTCTGGCCCCTCCCTAGACCTCTTCTCCAGTTCTTCTGAACAGCATTTGAGCAGCAAAATTTCTTCCAAAAATTTAGGAACATACAATGTGATAGATCAACTATATCTTAATAAAACCGGGGAAAATTCGTTTTAAGAAATCAGGAACAGGGGCCAAGGTTGCCCAGGCCTTTCCCACGGGAGGTCCTGGGATTTGGCCTGACGCAGTCTTTGCATCTCCTTGTGACTGATCCTGGAGGTGCTGCTCCCGACCCCTGCTGCCCACCATTTTAATTCGCGTGGCTTCTCCGTCTTGGCCCTTTTGTTCCCACCTTCATACGTCCCTGAAGTGAAACTGTGCGTCATCCTTATAAAGGAAACCACCCCGCGGTGGGTCAGAACTTCCCTCTCGCTGATCCAGGTCACGATGGGCCTTTCGCATAGCACCTCACGGCGTGTGAGGCATTTTCTCATCTCACATCCCGTTTTCCCCACAGCAGCCTGGGAGGGAAGAGCAGTGTGGGAAGTCTGTGCCAGAGGAGGAAAGAAAGTGTGTGGGGTGAAACATGGTGCTCGATTCAGAGTGTCAAAGAACGCCTTAATTAACGAGCTGTAAATATTGTGCAGGTTTTTTAGAAATAGAAAGGATGAGATTTTGAGACATATGGTAGAATGTTGAAAAGTCTGTAAGGGCCCTGGCTGGTTTGTCTCAGTGGATAGAGCGTCGGCCTGTGGACTGAAGGGTCCCAGGTTCAATTCCGGTCAAGGGCACATGCCCAGGTTGCGGGCTCGATCCCCAGGAGGGGGCGTGCAGGAGGCGGCCAATCAATGATTCTCTCTCATCACTGATGTTTTGATCTCTCCCTTCTCTGAAAAGCAATAAAAATATACATTTAAAAGTCTGTAAAGTACCAGATCAAAAGGAAATCTGCTTAAAAAGATCGAAAGAACGGTAGCTGGTGCATCTCTGGCCAGTCTTAAAACTTTATAATCAGAAGAAACAAAAAACCTTTATAATCTATCCTGAGTGCAGCAACATCTCACCTCTCCCATGTTGGGAAGTCACTGCTCCCTAAAGGTAAGAGGTGGGAGTTGGTCTTGCTACACCTGACCAATCTAGCTCTCGTAGTCTAAAATGTAAGCCTGGAAACTGACCATTTTCCAACGACTAAGACATACCTCAGTCTTCAGGAACAAAGGAAAAGTTGCCACATGTCTGTGGACAGGGCTACAGCGTGCCTCTTGGTTTCAGAAGCATGACAAAGAGTGTTTTTTAGAAATGAGGTGAATTGAAGTACTATATAAGCTGTGGTTCACAAACGTGATGGTCCTCTTTAAGGATTTGTGGAAATATTAATTACATTTTAAGGTAGAACAGCCATTTGCACAATTTGGAGTGTGTGTGTATATCTAAGGGCTATTAAACACCTTCATAGAGACTCTTAAAAATAGAACTATGAGTGATCTTTCGTTTGTTTTTTTGAAAAAAATCTTATACAAAAATCAACATATTTTGCTCTTGAAACGTGGAAACGACTATAAAATGTTATTTATTTTTATTTTGGGGGCTCGGGGAGAGACCTCGGTTGCAAAGATTTGGGTTAATTGTACTCAGGCACATTATCATCGATTTAAATTTTAAAAGAAATCCTGCTACTATCTTCACTAGAGGGCGCTGTTCTTAAATTTTAGATTGCCTGTGATGCTGAAGATTTGGAAAGTTTAAAGGTTTCATTTCAACCCAGCTGGGGGGACTCTTAAGCTCCTTTATTTGTTTGCTCGGCTTTAAATAAACTTTTATTTTTGGAATAATTTTGCATTTACAGAAAAGTTGGAAAGGTAGTACAGAGAGTCCCTGTATATTTTGCCCAGTTTCCTCTAATGTTAACATCTTACAAAAACCATGCTACATTTACCAAAACTAAGAAATTGACATTAATACATTACTATTAACTATACTACAGATTTTATTTAGATTTCACTAGTCTTCATCAATATTCTTATTCTGTTCCAGGATACAATCCAGCATATCACATTGCATTTAATAATTTTTTAAACAAACAAAACACACACTCACTATGGCAGCCGTGGGCAAACTACGGCCCGCGGGCCGAATCCGGCCCGTTTGAAATGAATAAAACTAAAAAAAAAAAAGACCGTACCCTTTTATGTAATGATGTTTACTTTGAATTTATATTAGTTCACACAAACACTCCATCCATGCTTTTGTTCCGGCCCTCCGGTCCAGTTTAAGAACCCATTGTGGCCCTCGAGTCAAAAAGTTTGCCCACCCCTGCTACGGTAACCATAGATTATCATTTACATTTTGCATGAACATCTGTATTTATTTGTAAAAGTTATTTAACTTTTTGAACCCCTATGTTGTCATCAACATTTCTGTTTTTTTGCAGTGTGTGTAACCATCATTTTAGTAATTTTGTGTCTTCTCCAATTAATTTTTTTTCCGTTTATATCCCCCATCAGGCTGTCATTAAAATATGAATGCTATGGAAGTATTACTAATTTTGTTAGGTATAATAATGACATTGTGCTTAGAATTTTTTAAAATGTCCTTATCAATGAGATACATATCGAAGTATTTATAGATGAAATTAGTTACTTTAAAATACTTCAGCCAATAAAAAAAAATGAGGAGCTAGAGCAAATAAAATAGGATGTGTCCATAGGTGTTTATGGGGTTATTTTTTAGTGTAAGACTAAAAAGTCTTATAATTAAGAAGTTGTTTAAAATGGAAATGTAAAATAATTGAACAGTAGAAACTTGGTTTTAATGTGACAATAATGCCAAATCCTGTGGACTGCTCAGATGGACAGCTGTTCCACTTAATGGACATTCATGGATCAATATAACTGACGTTTGTAGATTCATAGCTCTGTCAGAACACGTCTCCCAGGCACTGCATGCCATGCCGGAGGACAAGAGCAGGCCGAGAAGCCGCCCTTCAACTGACTCAGACATATTTGAGGCTTGGGGTGGAACCAACCGTGCAGTAAAGGCTGATGAAAAATGAATCTTGGCTGGTAGCAAATATCCCTTATTTTCAAGGTGGGGATTTTATTTGCATCTCTCTTTCTTAGTTTTGTGGTTTTGAGTTGACTCATCTCACCATGTGGTTAATAAATGGACGATTTATTATCATTATTACACCTGGTAATAATAACTTCTAATAATAGTAATTTAAAAATCTGTATGGGTTATAATTTTTCCAAGGACCTGCAGCCCTTCATAATTATCACAATTATCCTATTGATCATTTCACTCAATTGTAGCTGCTAGTAGCTGCTGCCTTCCTGCTTGCTGAAGTCAGCTCTCCCTTTGCCCTCAGAGCATCAGAGGGTCTGCCTCCTGGCTCGCTGAGCAGTCAGGGCAGGTGCCGAGGTCTGCTTTGCTCTGTAACAGGGCAGAATCTATCAAAGACTTTTCTGTGTCTCTTTTTATTCTGCAGCACAAGTATTGGGAGGCCCTAAGCTCGAAGCAGGTATGGATGGTTATGCTCTCTCTCTATTCCAGGAGGGACTTCCTGTGGCTTGATTCAGTTCCTGTTTTTGTTAGCCACCCCCCCTTGGATGGCTGGGACCATGCCAGATTCCTTTAGGCCCTGCAGTGGTTCTCAACCTTCCTAATGCCTCGACCCTTTAATACAGTTCCTCATGTTGTGGTGACCCCCAATTTCATTGTTACAAATTGAACATAATTAAAGCATAGTGATTAATCACAAAAACAATATGTAATTATATATGTGTTTTCCGATGGTCTTAGGCGACCGCTGTGAAAGGGTCCTTCGACCCCCAAAGGGGTCGCGCCCCACAGGTTGAGAACCGCTGCTTTAAGGGGGGGAAAAAAAGAATGTGAAAATGACAGGCGAGTCTTATAGGATCAGGGGATTTTCTGGGTTCTCTCAGTTCAGAGTTCTTTCTGCTTTGTCCAAACTATCTAGTAGGGACTCAGAGAAGATGTGTAACCTGAAAAAGAAACGTGTTTTGGAAAATAGGTGTATGAACAAGCAGAATAACCTCAGGTTGCTAATGGTAGTGATGCTGGGAGTGGCTGCAGTAGTTGAGATAAACATTGTCATTCGGAGACCTTGATCAGCTGGCTGCTGTCTCCATGCCACCTTGCCTCCAAGGGATGAAGGAGCATGTTTTTTGACAACTACCTGTGCCTGTTGTCTCCCAGGATTGTTTCTGATAAGAGAGTGGGCCATCTTTTGCTCAAATTCTCTTTATGCCTGGATTCCAGCAATGTTTTTATTCCTTAAAATGAAGTTTTAAAGCACATTATTCTGGGGAATCAGAAGAAAGAGATTTAAAATGCTTTTCACAGCCTAACCCACTTCAAAGAGTTCACTTGATCAAAGTGGCAGGCTGTCTCTGTTTGCCGGAAGCTGGTTTGGTCAGGTGTAAGCAAGAATTGGAGCAGTGGTTCTGAAACATCAGGGCCAAACCTTAGCTCTCAAACCAGAGAGAGGGTACAGGTGGGCTACCAGCGTCAGCCTTTATACTGAGCACCCTGGGCCTTTTGGGTGAGTACACTCAGAACTGTCTTCTAAAACGTGAGCCTCAGCTGGAAAACAGAATTCATCAAAAGGCACACTGTCCATCCTCGGGAAACAGGCTCTGACTTCCACCAAGGGCAACTGGACCCCAGAGGCTGAGTGGCTGGGAAGCTCTTTTATGTGGGATCTTTGATAAAGTCAGAGAGGAATTTGCTTAGACATGTCCCCTCAAATCTGCAGCCACAAGTGAATGAAAAGTAAGCACTGGGACTGGCTGGCACAGCCCCAAACAGGTACAGGGGGCTGATCTGTACCAACCAACTCAGCTTAGTCCCTGGCCTGCACGGTTAGTGGGGATGAGGTGGTCTTTTTAACATGATGCTGTTTTTAATCATCAAGTGGTAGAAGTCATAAGTCACTCATTGAATCAGGCTCTTTTTTCTTTCTTTCTAAAACAAAGCCATAATTTGTGTTTTATACCTGGCATAGTGTGGACACCATCTGGCTCAGGGAACCTTGAAAACCTTATCCCGGACTTCCAGGAACTAGACTGATTGATTCAACTCAAATTTGGCTGTCTGGTGGAGCATTTTACTTGGAGTGCATGTCCATGCCTGACTGTATTTTCTTGCCCAAATAGATAATCTGGCACGGGCTGATACAGCCTACTTGGCCTTCGCTTGTTATTTTCTGGGTGTTTTGATGATAATATCAAATATGACCTATGACTCAGAATCATCAGTCATAGAAACTCAGAAAGAAAAGAGATCATATTACCTAGTTACTGATCCAATATCCCAACTCACATATGGAGAAACCAAGGCCCGGAGAAGAGAAAGCAAGTGAGTAGCAAAAGGAAGACTTGGGCCTGGCCCCCAACTTGCCTTCGTGGCTGCAAACACTAAGGGTTCCCTTCTCTTGGTCCACATGCAAAGTTCCCTCTCTCATCCTTCATATCAGAGCAATAGGAAGACAGCAAATAGCTTCACCAGTTCTGTGTGCCCACCTCTTTTTTAACCTTCTCTTCCCCTGCAAATTGCAATTTTCCATAATGGCCTGACAGCAATGAAATATTCACGGGCTTGTGACTATGAATTAGGTTTTAAGTGTTTGTTTTTGACAAGTCTACTGATCTCAAGTTTAGAGGAAATACCATGGATGGGGAGGAAGTGCCCTGCTCTTAAGGAGCTCATCATCTACCTGAGAGGACAAGGGAGATGCCCAGAGAGAGGGCAGGGCTGTCCATGCTCAGCTGCAAATGAGTGGCACAGGCAGTACTAACAGAGAAGGGGTGAGAGCTCAATGGGCATAAGCAGTTGGGGTAGGCTTCCTGGAATAGGAGGTACTCACCTGGACCATAAAGAATGGGTTGTGTTTGCTTGGTCTTGTCCAGGAATGAATTAGGCGTGGAGATGGGCATTCTTAGGATAAAGAGAATATGACTCAGCCCTAACCAGTTTGGCTCAGTACATAGCATCAGCCCTCAAACTGAAGGGTCCTGGGTTCAATTCCGGTCAAGGGCACATACCTCAGTTGTAGGCTCAATCCTCAGTCCAGGTCGGGGCAAGTTCGGGACAACCAGTCGATATGTCTCCCTCACATCAAGGTTTCTCTCTTTCTGTCTTTCCCCCTACCTTCCACTCTCTCAATGGAAAAATACTCTTGGGTGAGGATTAACAACAAGAAAAAAAGAGAATATTACTCAGTCTCACTAGAGAAGGACTTGGTGACAACAGGGAAAAAGAGGGCGGGGCTGGTCTGTTCAGGGTGGCTGTCCATTAATTCCTTTATTTAAAACTAGAGGCCCCGTGCACAGGATTCGTGCACTGGTGGGGGCGTGGCCTGTGGGGATCTGCCCGCTGTGGGAGCTCCACTCATCCCAGTCAGCTGAGCGGCGCTCGCACTGTGGGAGCGCACTGACCACCAGGGAGCAGCTCCTGCGTTGAGTGTCTGCCCCCTGGTGGTCAGTGCGCATCGTAGCAACTGGTCGACCGGTCGTTCTGCCATTTGGTTGCTGGGCTTTTATTATATAGGATTATGCTTGTCCTGGCAGATCCTGGAAACACAGGTCTGGTTACTGACCCTACTACCTGTTTGTCCTTGTGTATACCTGGGCCATAAGAACCAGGATTGGAGCTGTTGTTGGGGGACTGTAGGACCTAAGAAGGGTCTGTTCCACCAAGGAACCTTTTGTGTCTTTTCTCCACAGTGCTACCCTGAAGATAAACCTTGAAGGGAATAAAGACAACGTGAAGATGCTTAGATCCCAGATGCAAAGGTGTCCTATGAGGCCAGTGGACTTGACTTCTGATGAGTAATACTTCTTGGAGCCACATCAACAGCTCAGACCCCAAAGTCAGCTGTCAGGAACTGAGCAGAGGTCAACTAGCAATGACACCCATGGCAGGAGTTTAAGCTTCTGCTGAGTCTGCCCAAGAAAGTGTGGAACCAGGAGCTGTCACTGCCCTTGGCCGTTCTCTGCCATGGCTTGGAATGGAGCTAAGACTTTGGGTCCTATGCACAGACTTGACATGCCCACAGAGTACTCTTGTGAAATATAAATCTTCATCCTCTTTTCCCTTTCCCTTATATGTTTTTATTGATTTTTTAGAGAAGAAGGGAGAGGGATGAAAACATCGATGAGAAACATCAGTTGGCTGCCTCTTGTATGCCCCCACCAGAGATCGAGCCCGAAACCGGGGCATGTGCCCTGACCGAGATTCGAACCAGTGCCCTTTTGGCACTCGGGTCGATGCTCAACCACTGAGCCACACCAGCCAGGTTCCCTTTGAATCAACCAGACTTTGAATATCTGCTAGGTGCCAGGAATGAGTTCATCTAACAAATAGCTAATGTGTTTGGATCTCAGTAGAGCCCATTCTGCAAGACTTGACTAAGCCTAGATGAGAGGGGTGGGCCCACATGCTGGATTCAACCACAGGTACTAATGGGACCTGGCTCCTGCTTTCCGGTTACCCACTTGAGTTTTCTGCTGGAGGTTAAAGGTACAATTGCTTGGCCAACCAAGTGTTTGTGAGAGCAAGCAAATAAATTGCTCCAGGTACCAGGGCTTGCTGCAGCCTGACAAGGTGTGTGCTAGGGTAGGGTTTGCAGGTGAGGGGGACTGCTTCAGGAGGTAACTGAAAGCATGCAGAGGGCAAGAGGCATGACAGGAGGTGTTAAATTCAAACACAGCGGTCCCATTTTAGGATTGTTTTGATACTGTGATCATGGGTGAGGGGAAGAATCGAGGGATTGGAGCCAAGGTGAGAGGAACACTGGAGTGAATAAATCACGAATGAATTGAAGTATCTCACTGTGGAACACAGAGATAAGTCTGAATCCCAGCACAGCCGCAGAAGTCTGCCACAAGGGGAAGTGGGGGAAATGCTGAGAAACCCAGCTCTGCTTTTAGCTGGCCCCGGCTGCCCGTGTGACTCAGCTATTGTTGCCCAGTTTCTCCTAAGGGTAGTGCAAGTACTGGCAGCAGCAAGCTGCACCTCAGAAAAGCAGGTTGATTGCACAGATCTCTGCAGAGATCCTAACCCCCCCACCTCTGAGCTAGAAGTGAACGTAAATCCACCCAATTTACCCCCACTATCCAACTGCTTTGGTCCCTGGTTGTCTCGTAGTGGAGTTTGCAAAAGTCAGTTTTGCATTGTCATCTTACACCACTGAAGCTGTACTTTGAGGGAAGATGAAGATTCAAATTGGTGGTGGGGGGGGGGCGGGGGGAGAGGAGATTTCCGAAAGATGAAACCTAACAGAGGATTGGAAGCAGGGAAGGGTGGAATCTAGCCAAGGAAGGAAGAATCTGATGTGGCCAGAATGGGTGATGCAGTGTGGGCTGTAGGGAATGGGTAAAGAGGCCGGCAAGAAACCAGACTGTGAAGGCTGGGGAATTCTGTGGCTAACTGGTAGCCATGGGAGATACCAGAGTAGGAAGATACACAGTCAATGCTCAACCACTGAGCCACACTGGCCAGGCTCCCTCAGGTAGGCCACAGCTGATGGGTGAGTTTTTCATCCCCACAGCCACAACTTTTCAGACATGTACAGTTATGGATACAGTATGAACATGGGGAGTGCTTTTTTTAAAAATATATATTTCTTTATTGATTTCAGAGAGGAAGGGATAGGGAGAGAGATAGAAACATCAATGATGAGAGAGAATCACTGATCGGCTGCCTCCTGCACACCCCCTACTGGGGATTGAGCCCACAACCCAGGCATGTGCCCTTGGCCGGAATCGAACCGGGGACCCTTCAGTCCACAGGCCGACGCTCTATCCACTGAGCCAAACCGGCTAGGGCAGGGAATGCTTTTAATCTGAGTAGTAACAACAGGATAGGAGCAGTGTTCATTTTTAGAAAGACGGAGACATGGGGATAGGATGACATCTCTGAAGTTTGCCTTCAGCACACAGCCCCTCTCTCAAGGGGATGCTGGCTCATGCCCCCTGAGGCACCAGAAATGGGCTGGATCCTGATGGAAATGGCCTTTCACCCAAGAACATCAAATAATCGTGCTATGTAGCGTAACATCTCACTATACTTTTCATTCAATTTTGCTAGGAATTTAAAACTACTTAAAAAAAATTAAGTTTTAAAAAATGATATTGCTGACTTTCAGCAGCACAAACTGCTTGAGATTCAGATCTGTTGACTCCCTAGATCCCTTTGTCCCAGCCTCTTCTTTCATAAACCAGTTCCTATCGTCATGGTCCAAGCTTGCCTCAAAGCTGAATCCTGTGTCTCTTCTTCCAGGGTGAACTATTAAACTGGGAATGTGGGGAGTGGTTGGCCTCGTTGTTCAACGAGAATCTGCCTGTTATGCAAAGCTCTGCAACTCTGGAGCCTTTGCAAAAAGATGCCAGACAAAATGCCTTTCTCCTAGGAGGAATGTCCCTGCCTCCACTGCAGCTGCACCCCTAGCTGTTAGGCCAGGAGGATAATGGGGGTTACTTGCTCTGAAGACTCACTGAGCAGTGCAAGGGGTTCCCTACACTGGGGAGAGCATGGGGAACAAACGTGTTATCCTCTTCTGCCCACTCATCTGGAGGTGAGATGATGTAATACAGTGTTAGTTGTGCCACCTCCTATTATCTGCATGGCTTGGAGCCTGTTACCTAACCTTTGTGAACTCCTGAGGCAGACTAAGTATACACCTGTACAGAAAGCTTGTGGTGAAGACTGAGTGAATTAACAGCTATGAAACGCATAACAATACCTGACTCGAAGTAGGTACTGAAGCAGAACGTTTCCTTCCTCCCTATACTTCCTGGCCACATATGCCCTGAAAGGCAGTTAGTAGCCAATCAGGTTGGAAAGGACTTCAGTGATTTGAACCACCTTGGCAATAACCCCAATAAGTGACTACCCATACCCTGAATAAAGATTTCACCCATTTTATCTCCCAAAGAAATCTGTACCATAGGGGAGAGCTTGGATCACTAAGATTTTCTTAATATCCTTTCTAGATCCCCAAGAACCAATTCCCTTGTCTCCTGCCAGGACTTCATTATGACGACTAGATTCATGAACATCATCTGATGCCGCACTCACATCTTGTCTCTTACAATCAGAGTAAGGAGAGGCGCTGTGCCAAGGAGCATGGCTGGGCTCCAGCTCCCAAGTCTGATTCAGTGTGATCCTTGACCAGTCCTTTCCCTTTCTGGGTCACCGTTCCCTCGACTGTAAAAGGAAAGGCCAGATTTCTTTCCTCTCCCCCCTTTTATGAATACGCGAGTGAATTTTTGTTTCCCACAAAAGACTGACATCTTCATCAACTCTCAAGATCCCAGTCTTTGCTATAGCAGGAAGAAACCACAGCATTTGACATTTACAAATTTTGTAGGTTCCTTTCAGTACTGAAAACCAAAAACTCTAACACCTTGTTTCTAAACTTGGGGGGTTCTGGTCACTTCATGCACTTTCCTAATATAATTTCTCTTATATTGAAAATATTTTCCACAGTTCGAGGAAAAGAATCTGTATAATCATTAAGGGGGGAAAAATCAACAGATGTTTTGGCAGGGTCTCAAGACGAATTTCACAACACTTCTACGTAAATAGTCTCCCCACGCCCCCGTTCAGGTCCATGCTTTGGCAAAGGAGGCTGCGCCTTGGCGAAACCCAAGGTTTGGTGTCATGCTGAAGAAGTTTACACGTCTATCCTGTATTATTCCAAGGGTGACATCCGATGAAAGGGACATTCGCAGGGATGATGTTCCATGCAATGGCGCTAAATCAAATGATCTATAGAACATCTGATTGGCTTTTCCTTTACTAACTCTGAAAGCCAAACAAGGCACCAGGCACCCAAGGCGGCGTCTTTGGGGCCAGGGCACTTCACTCAACAGCGCGTTAAACACCTTCAGTTTAACTGCAAGTTAATCCATCGCTTGGAGAACTCGGCATACCCGCCCGTGTCCGCTGGAAGTTTTCCACCAGCCGCCACAGGGCCCAGCACGTCCCTCCCAGGTCCTCAGGGCCTGCAGCTGTGGTTGCAGCGGGGTGCGCCTGCCCCCCTCTTCGGCCTCCATCGGGCTCACCCACGACTGTGAGGCGGGGCTGTACGTGATCTCCTCAAGCTGCGAGGGGGTGGCCCCCACGCTAGGCACCTTCAGAACTGAATCCTGGCTCCTGCTGCCTACCGCTTCTTTCTCAGAGAAGAGGCCAAACCCCAGCGTCCTGCGGTCCATTCAAACCTCCCTCGCGGACTTCTGGGAAAGGCGCGGCTCCGCGCGTGCGCACTCTGCCGCCGAGTCGCGCGAGTTCCGCAGGCCGCCGCTGGGGGCGCTGCCGAGCGCAGATTCCGGCCTGGGCGGGGCCTCGGGAGAACTGCAATACCATAGCATTGCCCCAATAACCCTATGTGTTCATTTGAGCACTTAATGTACAACAGTGTTTTGGGCTGGTTTTCAAATTCACATATTGCTCTCGCTCTCAACTTCTAAAATACAATTAGCAAAAACTTTTGAACTTGGAGCAAATATTTACGTTATACAAAACAAAAACACTAAGACAACCAGTGAACAGCACAACCCACGCTATTTTCCTTTCTGAGTAAACAACTATTTCTTTGGAGATCTTTTCCCGTTTAAATTTTGTGGAACCAAGGATAAACTACGTAAAGTCTTCCAGCAATGACTTGTTCAAATATGTCCACTAGGGCAAGGGTAGCGAATAAAAATTTACATCTACGCACATAGTCCACCTTCCACTTGCTAAATTAAGCAGTTATTCATAATTCAAAGTCCCTTTCCATCTTCACCTCGAATATTTTCTCAAAATAGCTAACCTTAATTTGAGCTGCTTTCATTTGAATTTCTAATCCCTTAGAATGCTACCTGGTGGAAGGCACAGGACACTAGGGCACAAATAATCTAATTGGAGGATCCAGCCCGAGATGGTCTAACGCTTGCAGGACGAATCAAATTTAAGTTTACTCAAGAAACGGAGCCTTGGCCAGATAGCCAGTTGGTTAGAGCGTCATCCCGATATGCCAAGGTTGTGGTTTTAATACCCAGTCAGGACACATAAAAGAATCAACCAATGAATGCATAAATAAGTGGAACAACAAATTGATGTTTCTCTCTCTCTTCCTCCCTCTAAAAAAAATCGTCAATTAAAAAAAAATAAAACAAAAGAAAGAAACGGGTTAATAAATACCCTTTCTGGTCCCAGGCACCACCAGGGGAAATGGGTGGAGTCTGAGAGCTGTGGTTTCATTTCTTGGTTGTATAGGAGAATCTTCTATTCCTAGGATATAAAGTCAAACTATTGAGGAGAGAAACATCATGATTTGGCAACTTATTTTTAAACTAGGGGCCCAGGGCATGAATTCGTGCACCTTGAAAGGAACTGTGGGCCACAAGGCTGTGATGGGCACAGGGGCAGGTCTTGGCACATCCTCCTTGCCCCTGCCTGGCCCCTCCCACCACAGCCCTCAGTCGCCTGTCTGCCAGCAGCCCCACTCCTGCCACCGCTCCCATGCACTGACAGCGTCAATCCCACTCACATCCGCTGACAGTGTAGAGTGATTGGGGCCGGTGCCAGCAGCGGGTGTGAGCAGCAGCTTCAGGGCCCGATCACCCCTCAGGAGCAGGGGGAGGTGGAGAAGCCCTGAGGGGCCATTGGGGCCTGCAGCCGCTGCTCACACTTGCTGATGGCGCCAAATGATCGGGGTCGGCACTGGGCGCTGGCAGCAGGTGCGAGCGCCAGGTGGGACTGTGGCACATGGGAGCAAAGAATTTTCAGTAACCACCAGAGACTCGCCCATTGACAGTGACCAGCGCCCTGCCTTGGTCTGGCGCCCCTGCTCACCTGCTCCACCATCCTGCTGCAGCTGATGCCTGCCATGTTCCACGCTCTGCCGCCTGCTGCCAACGCCCACCATGTTCCGCCTGCACCCCCTGGTAATCAGCACACATCATAGCGACTGGTTGTTCGGTTGTTCCGCTGTTCTGTCTATTTGCATATTAGGGTTTTATATATATATAGATGGTTCAGAGGGGCAGAATGGGGGGGGGAGGGGGGATATATATTTGTGGGAAAGGAACAAATTTCTTCTACCTCAAGGTTCTTTTGGTTGGTCTAATAATCAAATAGACATGAGACAGATTAGCAAGAGAAAATAACTAAATTTAATACATACATATGAATGGGAACCCACATACATGAGAGTCAGACCGCACCTGAGGAGAGGTTCAGAGATAAAAAGGAAACACGGGTATAAGACATCTTGAGCTGGGGATGAGGTAAGGTGCCTCAAGGGACCACTGCAGGGTGGTAAGAATAGACACTTAGTAAATAGATATTTTCCCAGCCCATAGATGGGTCAAAAGAAGTTATCTCTGATAATCTCATGGGCAAGGTCTCTAATTCAAATTCTTCTAGGTAGTTTGGGGGGTAGGGTTAAGGGTGGGGGTAGAAGTTCCTCTTGAGCCTATGTCTAAAGTTGCTGTTAGCTCAAAACAATTGGCATAACACAGAGGCATATCTTGGGGTGACATGTTCTAGCCCCCCACATTTTTCAGGTATATATGTATATGGAGAGAAAGAGATAAAGCAAATGTGACAATATGGGAACAAGTGGTAAATCTAGGTTAATAGTATAGGCATGCTCATTGTATTATTTTTTTCAACTTTTCTGTAGGTTTGAAGTTTTTCAGAGAAAAATGTTGGGGGAGAAAGTACAGGAGTAAAGAGTCTCGCTGTCAGCTCCACCATGAGACGGCTCCCCATCGCACTTGCCAGTGAGGACCTGGAATCCCAGGGCTTTGCGAAGGAAACAGCTGGGTTACGAGGGACTGCTGTTTAAACAGCTTCCCAGTGGAGCCGGATTCCGCTAATTGTGGGATTATGTCAGGCCACAAAGGGTGGACAGATTCCAGTTTGTCTGGTACTGAGAAAAAAATAGGACCTATATCTCAGACAACCCTGATAAGGTACCTCCATGGATATGAGTAATGGTCAGACCCAGGGGATGAACCCAGGCTAAGAAAGCTGGACAATAGAAAGCCTGGAGCACCATGACAAGGAAATTCTTCCCCTGAATTGCCTTTTCCTATTGAGATAAGATAGTACACAATAAAACGCCGGGCTCAGATGTGCTGCCACCAATCCCAGCGGAGCCTCGTGCCTGGCGCTGCCAGCATCTGGGTGGTCTCTAGAGGGCTTGCTCTGGTCTGCTTTGACCCACAAATGGGTCAAAGTCATTGCCCTCAGACCCAGAAGGCCTGGCGGCAAGTCTTGATCCTACCACTCCCCAGCTGTGAGACTGATCGGGTTAGTCTTGCTCACTCAAATAAAGGGTACTCCTACCTGCCTTATTAATGGGCTGCAAACACTGAAAACAAACTATGAAAGGGCCTTTTCACCTCCTCAAGGCCATCGAGATATCAATTATTGCCGTTACTTCCTAGACACGAAGCAATTTATTTTGTAGCGACCCCATTTTGGGCTCTGTGTACATTTCTATTGGGCAGTTGTATGAGTAAGCCCTCTGAACTTCTGAGGAGGCAAGCTTGAGATGACTTTGAGCTGATGCTTCACTTCCTCCTGAGTAAGCACAGAGGCGGGGATGTTCCCCCTTTGTTGGACCTTACATGGGAAATAGATCCCCACTGGCACGTGGTGACTCACCCAGCTCTCCAGAGTGAGTCAGTATCCTCGCTGAGTGAGCACCGAAGGCCTCTGTGGGGTGCAGCAAGGGAGGGGAAGTGAACCTCCAGGCAGCCCAGGATGGTGGCCTTGGCCTTGCAGGGCAGTAGGGCAGAGCAGAGTGGACAGGGAACAACACCTCTGATTGGCCTTCAGGAGGAGAGGACTGAGCTAGTGGGTATGTATTCCAGAGACAAGGGAGGACTTTCCCTTTGCCCATCCAAGCTGCAATGGCTGCTGGGAGCTCTCTAATACCAGAGCTACTCCATCACCTCTCCTCTAAGATGTTTTAGGGAAGATGCCTCGTTGACCAGAGAATTGGATCAGAAATATGCCAGGGCTCCTCCAACCTTAAGAATCTGAGCTACTTTTGTCTAGCAATAAGTTTGGATTAACTCATTCTCTGCTTACTAGCCATGTAACCCTGGACATATTTATTAGCTGTGTGAGCCTTAGTCTTCCTGAGCTCTAAAATGAGATTATTAACACCCACCCTACTTATTTCATAGGATTGTTTGAAGCATCAACAGAGATAAGAAATGATTCTTGGCAAAAACATAAATGTTCTCACCTCTCTCTCAGTCCTCTGCCCGCAGCTCCAGGTGACCGGGTGAATGCCTGGAATGGCTGTCCCAGAGGTCAGAGCAAAGGTCACACGTGCTCAGGGTTAGCACTAAGTCAGGTTTCATGAGCCATCTCTGTTCATGGGTACCCCTTTGCCCTTTTTGTCTTCCCTTTCTCTCCACCTCTACTCCTCTCTTTTTCTTTTTCCTGATGCTCATTCTTCTAGCACTTTCTGAGCGGTTACTATGTCCCAGACACCCTGCTGGGCCAGGGGTGTGTGTAGATAACACCCAGTCCTGCCAGTTTGTCTTGCCTGATGTGGGGGGTGGGGGGGGGGACCCAGAGAAGGGACGAGGTGAGCAGTGCTCTCAGGGAGGTTCGTGCTGTGGGCTCTCAAGGGGGCAGCTCTTTGGCTGGGGCCAACCTGGAGGAGGGGAGGTCAGACAGTAGAAGTGCTCACTGACGAGGAGATGTTTCAGCCTGTCTTTGAAGAGCAGATCCTGGTTTTCCAAGTAGAGAAGGCAAGGAGAGGCTATGAACAACGGGCATAGAGTGAGTCCTGGGCCCGCGGGCTTTGCTTCTCTGCCCTAGTCCTCACCCAGGACCTCCCTCTAGTCAGCTCCCACGTGCAGCTTCTTTTTAAGCACGAGGATCTGAAAACCAGAGACAGTTTCTGGAAAGACTGCTGCCTGCTCATTGGGGCTGTAAACTATCACTGTGAAATAAAGGCAGCAATTCACAACCTTGGCTGCGTGCCAGAGTCTCGTGGTTTGTTTTTGGTTTTGTTCTCATTCAGATTTCCTGGCCTCACCCTTCATGGATTCTGACTCAGACTCGGCTCCTGAAATTGGTTCGATCTGCTTTCACCAATTTGGAGGTAGAAGTAGTGTCACACCATTGTTGGCTTTTCAGTTCCTCACTAAAGATTGCACACGTTTTATGAAGGAAACCCAGCATCCTCTGGTGAAGATTCCCATCTAGCTTTAGTTTTCTGAGAGCCCTAAAGGCTTTGAAGTTCCAAAAACTGAAGAAGCTGTGATGGGATTAAGTGGGATGAGTCTAGCCTCCGTTCCCAGAGGAGAGGAGGGACGATGAGCAGTCCACTATGCATCCTCCCTGTGCCTCACTCTCCTCATCTGTGAAATGGGAATAAAAACAGTTCTCACCTGATAAGATAGTGAAGCCTAAGAGAGCACAGAGAACATAATAGCACGCAAGCGCTCAGAGGATAATAGCTATTGTTACGGAGGCAGCAAGGCCTGCCTTATGGTTAGAAGTGTAGACTCTGGACCAGACTGCCTCCATCACAGCCTGGCAGCTACTCTACAACCTCTATGCCTCATTTTCCTTCTCTGTGCAATAGGGGTGATAATAAATCCCTCACAAAACTGTTATTAGCCCTGGCCAGTGTGGCTCAGTTGGTTAAGCATTGTCCCATACACTCAAAAGGTCACCAGTTCAATTTTCGGTCAGGGCACATACCCAGGTTGCAGTTCCATACCTAGTCGGGGTGTGTGTGGGAGGCAACTGATCGATGTTTCTCTCTCTCTCTCCCCCTCTCCCTCCCTCTCTCTCTAAAATCAATAAAAACATATATATTTTTTTAAAAGGCCTTGGCCCCTATGCTCAGTGGTTAGAGCATCAGCCTGAACACCAAAGAGTGGCTAATTTGATTCCTGGTCAAGGACACATACCTGGGTTGTAGGCTCAATCCCCGCCCCGGTTAGGGCACCTGCGGGAGGCAACCAATCGATATCTCTCTCTCTCTCTCTCTCTCTCTCTCTCTCTCTCTCTCCCTCTTCCCTTCCACTCTCTCTAAAAATCAATGGAAAAAATATCCTCATCCAAGTATTAGAGAGCTCCCAGCAGCCACTGCAGCTTGGATGGACAAGTAGAGAGAGCTCACCAACTACTGAGTCACGGAATGGGATCCAGGGGAGGGTGTGAACAAAGTGGGCGGGGGGCTGCCCACACAGTCATGCCCAAGCAGGGAGTTATGAAAGGCAAGGGTGGCACCTCAGGTGAGATCAGACATGAGGGAATTGTCATCAGAAGCTGGAAACAAAATACAGTTCTCAAAGTTAAATCTCAAATCTCTTGCCAAATAATATGTCTCCTATCTGGCTATTGGGGCATATTTTCCGATGGAATAAAATGTATGTCCAAAGCAGGAATTCCAATATGAGGATTAATTTTAAAAATTAAAAAGAGCCCTAACCGGTTTGGCTCAGTGGATAGAGCGTCGGCCTGCGGACTGAAGGGTCCCAGGTTCAATTCTGGTCAAGGGCATGTACCTTGGTTGTGGGCACATCCCCAGTAGGAGGTGTACAGGAGGCAGCTGATCGATGTTTCTCTCTATCCCTCTCCCCTCCTCTCTGTAAAAAATCAATAAAATATATTTTAAAAAGTTAAAAAGAAAAACTGTTATTAAATGAATAAGTACAAGGCGCTACATCAATGATGCGCAAATAGCACCGAAGAAGTATTGGCAGTTATCTCTTCTGCTATGACCTCTCACTGCCTCCTGGTGTCACTGTGGGACACTGGTCCTACCCTGTCCTCAGCTAGTGGGCACCAGCTGTTTCTAGCAGCGTTTCAGGCCCAGCTGTGGCCCTTAGAGAAGGAACCACTGCTACCCCTTTGCTAACTGTGGCCAAGTATACCCCGACTTAGTTTCCTCAGCACTTCACCTATGCAGCCTCCACCCAGGACACCAGCTGGGCCTGCAACACCGAGTCAGCCCCAGTTCCAGCTCTACTAGTGGGTGGAGCCAGAATCTCCATTCTCCCACCTTCTTTCCCATAGAGACCCACTGGAAGGTCCACAGCTTCTCTTGGACCGTCTTGGAGCCTAAAGGGTCTGAGTACGTCTCTTTCCCAGTGAGGTTACTCTTTTAAAGGAAGTTCACAGGGCAAGTCCTGAGGGCCCCATACCCCACTTTTATATATATATTATTGATTTTTTTACAGAGAGGAAGGGAGAGGGATAGAGAGTTAGAAACATCGATGAGAGAGAAACATGGATCAGCTGCCTCCAGCACACTCCCTACTGGGGATGTGCCCGCAACCAAGGTACATGCCCTTGACCGGACTCGAACCTGGGACCCTTGAGTCCACAGGCTGACACTCTATCCACTGAGTCAAACCGGTTAGGGCCCCACACCCCACTTTGTTCAGAAGGCTGTCTGTCCTCTGTGGCCCCAAGTGATTGTCCCTCCTCAGGGAGAGTCCCCAAGAGGCGACCAGGTGCCAACACACACCCATTTGGTGGAACCACTATAGGCAATTCTAAGGCACTTTTTTGCTCCCTAGAGAAGAAGGGGGAAACCCACACACCTCATCTCTGCTTGGAAACCACATTAGGTATAATTTTTAAAAGCACATGCATGATTCTCATATGCAGCCACGATAGAGAATCACTGAAGTAAGAAGACTGAGACGTACTGGTTATTTAAATTCACCTGGGAGGTGGGAGGCTATGCGCTATTCCCTGGAGGCTGCCATTCCGAAGAACATCGTGATTCTAGAAAATTGGAGTTAAATTTGTCTTTAGAGATTAGCTGACTCAGTGATTCCCAAATTCAGTGTGCAAGAGAACCCTGGGTGGCCTGCTTATTATACATATTCTCAGTCCTGCCGGTGCTGGTGGACAAGCAGAGAGAGCTTACAAACTATTGAGTCACGGAATGGGATCCAGGGGAGGGTGTGAACAAAGTGGGCGGGGGGTGCCCACATAGTCATGCCCAAGCAGGGAGTTATGAAAGGCAAGGGTGGCACCTCAGGTGAGATCAGACATGAGGGAGTTGTCATCAGAAGCTGGAAACAAAATACAGTTCTCAAAGTTAAATCTCAAATCTCTTACCAAATAGTATGTCCCCTAGCTGGCTATTGGGGCATATTTTCCGATGGAATAAAATGTATGTCCAAAGCAGGAATTCCAATATGAGAGCTCTCCGTGGGAGCGGAGGCGAACCCCTGGGAATACAAGCCAGGAAGACAATTGCTGCCAATGGTCCGCAAGGAAAGCCTTGGGCTCCGATGACCTCATGGCTCTTTTCTGTCGCCAGTGACTGGACACTCCCTTCCCCTTTGCCCACCTCCACCCACAGGCATATCAGAGAGATGACCACATGAGCAGAGGGGAAAAGTGTTCCCCATCGATAACACAAATTCTCACGTGCTGCCGCCACCACCAGCCTCCTCTCCCCAAAGTCAGGTGATGTCAGGCTGAGCAAGCCTGAGGTCAGCGGGAGCTCTCTCTCCCAGGGATGCAGGGATTTTTGAAAGTTGCATAAGGGCAAACGCTTGATCATGCCTTGAATTCTTTGTGAAAAAAGAAACCTTTAGCTCTGGCAGCTCAAGTCACAATCACCCGTGGCTCGAGGCATGTGGTTTCTTTGAGCAGTGTTCATTGTGAGAGGTAAAAGAATATTTCCAGCCCTAGCTGGCTTGGCTTAGTGGATAGAGTGACAGCCTGTGGACTGAAGGGTCCTGGGTTCGATTCCAGTCAAGGGCACATGCCAGGGTTGCTGGCTCGATCCCCAGTGGGAGGCATGTAGGAGGCAGCCAATCAATGATTCTCATCATTGTTGTTTCTATCTTTCCCTCTCCTTCTCCCTTCCTCTCTGAAATCAATAAAAATAAAATAAAAAAAAAAGAATATCTCCATCTCTCCCCAGAGGAGTCAGCTCATCAGCCTGTTCAGCCATAAAGAAGGCAATTGCTGAATCAAACTAGGCTTAAATGCTCTCCACCAGAGCCCACACCTCAGGAGGACTCCCTCCCACCTCCCTGCATTCCATCCGTGAGTGACCTTCAGGTGTCTCCTTAGTCCCAGAGAACTCAGCGATAAAGAACTCAGGTCGTGGAGCCAGACCTCCTGGATGTCACGAGTCTCAACAAGCAAACAGACAGCCAAAACAGTCCTTTACCCACATTGTCATGCTCTCAACCCTCTGACCGCTCCCCAACCTTCCCAGCCTCCCACTTGGCTAAATATTTGGGAACTGAAACAATAGCCTTACTGAGGCAGTGGTGGGCAATTACTGGAAAGTCATGTGATTGTCCAAATTGAACCAATTTGTCAAAGACCATTTTCCTTTCACTCATCACCTCCCCCACACCCCACGATAAGATAGGGTCCCCAGAGCACAATAATCCTTTCCTGAGATACAATGAGAGACTCCTGAGAAAAGAAACAAATGTGAGGCTAATTTTGGCTTTTCTGGGACTGAAGAAAAGCAGGCAGGCCTGGTCCAGCTCGAGGAAGCCAGGGTGGGCCTCATTTCTTTGCTCCAGGGTATCTGCTTAGATCACCAGGGATTTGGAGAACAATGCAAGAGGGGAGGGGGTGATGGGAACAGTCTTGGCCCTAGCTGCATTGGTGTGAGCCTTGTCCAGGCTCTGAGAATCTCTAAAATGACAGCCCATGGCTTGAGACTTGAATTTTTTTTTTAAACTGTGAACTCTTCACCATTCCTCCCAAACTAAATGATTATTTTATTTTTAAAGATATTTTTAAATTACAATTGACATACAATTTTAATTCTAGTTTCAGCTGTACAACCCGGTGATTAAACATTTGTATAACTTACAAAATGATCACATCAATAAATCTAGTACCCAGCTGACACCATACATAGTTATTACAATATTATTGACTGTATTCCCTATGTATACCATACTTTACATCTACCAATTTGTACTTCCTTATCCCTTCAAATCTTTCACCCAGCCCCCTAAGCCACCTTCTATCTGGCAACCATCAAAATGTTCTCTGTATCTATGAGTCTATTTCTGTGGTTTTTTTTCCTTATTTATTCTGTTTTTTAGATTCCACATATAAGTGAAATCATATGGCTTTTGTCTTTCTCTGACTTATTTCGCTCAGCACAATACCCTCTAGGTCCCCCATGTTGTTACAGTGGGTAAGATTTCATTCTTTGTTATAGCTGAGTCATATTCCATTGTATATATGCAGCATTCCTTTTTTTAAAAAAATATTTTTTTATTGATTTCAGAGAGCAAGGAAGAGAGAGAGAGAGAGAAACATCAATGATGAGAGGGAAACATTGATCAGCTGCCTCCTGCACTCCCACTCTGGGGATCAAGCCTGCAACCCAGGCATGTGCCCTGACCGGGAATTGAACCGTGACCTCCTGGTTCATTGGTCAATGCTCAACCACTGAACCAAACCAGGCCAGCACCTCTTCTTTACCCATTCATCTATTGATGGACACTAAGGTTGCTTCCATATCTTGACTATTGTAAATAATGCTGCAATGAACATATAGATGTACATGTCTTTTCAATTTAGTGTTTTGGATTTCTTCAGATAAATACCCAGAAGTGGAATTGCTGGGTTCTTCTTTGTCTCTTGTTATACTTGTTATAGCTTTTGTTTTAAAGTCTATTTTGTCTGGTATAAGTATCCCAGCTTCTTCTCTCTCTCTTTTTTTCATTTTTGTTGTTGCTATTTTTGTTGTTGTTGTTAATCCTAACACGAGTATTATTTTCAGAAGAGGTAGAGAAGAGAAGGGGGAAAGAGAGAGAGAGAGAAAAACATCAATATGAGAGACACATTAATTGGTTGCCTCCCACATGTGCCCCAATCAAACCTGCAATCCAGGTACATGCCTTTGACTGGAAATCAAACTTGTGACTCTTTGATCGCAGGCCAACACTCTACTCACTGAGCCACAACAGCCAGGGCTTGCTGTTGCTGTTTTTATTCTTGTTTTTCCCCAGCTTTTTTTTTTTCATGAAATATCTTTTCCATCCCTTTATTTTCAGTCTGTGTGTGTCTTTCTATCTCAAGTGAATCTCTTGTAGTCAACATATGTAAGGATCTTATTTTGTTATCCATTTAGTCACTACATGTCTTTTGATTGGACTATTTGCATTTAAGTAGTTGTTGATAGAACTGTATTTATTGCCATTTTATTATTCATATTTTTTATTTTTTCCTCCCTCCTTTTTCTTAAAGAAGACCCTTTAACATTTCTTGTAATACTGGTTTGGTGGTGATAAACTCCTTTAGCTTTTTCTTGTCTGAGATGGTCTTTATCTGTCTTTATATTAAAAATGATAGCTTTGCCCTAACTGGTTTGGCTCAGTGGATAGAGCGTTGGTCTGCGGACTGAAGGGTCCCGGGTTCGATTCCGGTCAAGGGCATGTACCTTGGTTGCAGGCACATCCCCAGTAGGAGGTGTGCAGGAGGCAGCTGATCGATGTTTCTCTCTCATCGATGTTTCTAACTCTCTATCCCTCTCCCTCCCTCTCTGTAAAATCAATAAAATATATTTTTAAAAAAATGATAGCTTTGCTGGGTAGAATAATATTGGTTATAGGTCCTTGCTTATAATCACTTTGAATATTTCATGCACTGCCTTCTGACCTGCAAAGTTTCTGTTGAGAAATCAGCTGACATTCTTATGGGAGATCCCTTGAAGGTAACTAACTGCTTTTCTCTGGCTGCTTTGAAGATTCTTTCTTTATCTTTAACCTTTGACACTTTAATTATGATGTGTTTTGGTGTGGACCTCTTTGGGACTCTCTGCTTCCTGGACTTGTATGTCTATTCACTAGCTAGGGAAGTTTTCAGTCATTATTTTTTCAAATAGGTTTTCAATTCCTAGCTCTCTCTCCTCTTGTTCTGGTATTCCCGTGATGTGAATGTTGGTATGCTTGAAGTTGTCTCAGAGACTCCTTGAACTAGTCTTCATTTTTTAGATTCCTTTTTTCTTTTTGCTGTTCTGATTGGGTGTTTTCTGCTTCTTTATTGCCCCAAATCACTGATTTGATCCTTTACTTCATATACTCTCCTGTTGATTCCCTGTAATTTATTCTTTATTACAGTTTTGTATTATTTTAAAAAATATATATATTTTATTGATTTTTTACAGAGAGGAAGGGTGGGGGATAGAGAGTTAGAAACATCAATGAGAGAGAAACATCGATCAGCTGCCTCCTGCACACTCCCTACTGGGGGTGTGCCTGCAACCAAGGTACATGCCCTTGACTGGAATCGAACCTGGGACCCTTCAGTCCGCAGGCCAACGCTCTATCCACTGAGCCAAACCGGTCAGGGCCAGTTTTGTATTCTTCATTACTGACTGGCTCATTATATTTTTTATCTCAAATTTTATGTTACCCATCTCTTTGTTGAAGTTCTCACTAAGTTAATCTACTCTTCCTCTAAAGTCATTGAGCATCCTTATAACCAGTGTTTTCAACTCTGCATCTGGTAGATTTTTTTTTTAAATATATTTTATTGATTTTCCACAGAGAGGAAGGGAGAGGGACAGAGAGCCAGAAACATCGAAGAGAGAGAAACATCGACCAGCTGCCTCCTGCACACCCCCCATTGGGGATATGCCCACAACCAAGGTACATGCCCTTGACCAGAATCGAACCCGGGACCCTTCAGTCCCCAGGCCGACACTCTATCCACTGAGCCAAACCAGTCAGGGCTCTGGTAGATTTTTTGTCTCCATTTTGTTTAGTTCCTTTTCTGAGTTTTGTTCTGTTCTTTCACTTGGGACATGTTTCTTTGTCTCCTCATTTTGACCACCTCCCTGTATTTGTTTCTATGTATTATGTAGAGTTGCTATGTCTCCCTGGCTTGGTAGAGTGATCTTATGTAGTAGGTTCCCTGTAGGGTTCAGTGGCACAGTCTCCCTGGTGTGCCCTCCAGGTAAGCTGTGTGCACCCTCCTGTTGTAGTAGAGACTCAAGTGCTTTTGGCACATCAATGAGAGGGATTGATCCCTAGATCAGCTGTGGGAACTGGCTGTGACCACAGCAAAGGATCTGCTGTGCAGGGGCCAACCCTATAGAGCAGGACTTGCTTCATTCAGGCTCTGGTGCCTGCTGAGTCTACCCCTTGAGTGTGTCACTCATGCAGTTGGGTGGGTGGCACATCAGCATGGTCTGAGGCTGTACACAAGCTGGCCACTGGCTCTGGAGCCTCCTAGAGGTGCAGGCAAAGTCTAGCCACCATCTGTGCCCTGCCTAGGGGCTCCCAATATCAGCTACAAAGTGATCTGCAGATGGCTGCTACCTGTGCTGGCTTGGAGGTGTGTGGGAGAGGCCAAGCTGTGAACCAAGGCTCGCCACTGCTAGTGCCAGGCCTGACGCCACTTAAAAAGAGGTACAGGGCATGCCGAGGCGAGATGCTTCTTGTTTGTGATTTGTGAACCTTTGAGAGACTTTAGAAAAGTTCGCAAAAAAGAAAAAAAGAAAAAGTTCGCAGCATACGCCAACACAGGTCATTTTACGGAAAAGCCCCTGGAAACACCTTGGGTGGGGCAGGTCTCAGGGAATCTTCAGGGTATGGGCAAACCATATCAGTCAGGTTGATGGAGACTCAGATATAGTGCCTGCTTGCTGGCTCTGTGGCAGGGGTGAGGGCTCAGCAAAGGAACTATGGCCTCTGGGAAAAAGCTGCCCCTCCAGCCCTCATCCCATGTACATGGCCTTTTGAGCTGCTGCCCCAGTGCTGGAGCTCAGAGCAAGTGAGTCTGAGTAAGTTTGTGCACAGGCCCTTTTAAGAGGAATGCCTGGGACTCCAGCTGCCCTTTGTCTCCCTCAGCCTCAATCCCCACTGTTTTTCACAGCCAAAAGTTATGGGGACTTCTCTTTGTGGCACTAGAACCCTGGCCTGGGGATTATGGCTTTGGGCTGTTCCCCTGGCTCCTCATGGGGGACCTCTACAGCCAAGATATTTCTTCTAGTTTTTAACCACTACACATGGGTGTGGGACCAGCCCATTCTGTGTCTCCACTCCCCACCCACTACCAGTCTTGACATTGCTTCTTCTTTATATCCTTAGTTATTGAACTTCTGTTCAGCTAAACTTCACGTGGTTCTGAATAATGGTTATTCTTTAGTTTAGTTGTAATTTTGACGTGGTTGTGGAAGGATGTGAGTACTGCACTTACCTACTCCGCCATCTTGACCAGAAGTCACCCAACTAAATTATTAATGAATTAAGATTCAGAGGACTCCTTACAGATCCAGCAGTGGTCTTCTTTGGGGCTCTGTGAAGACCCTAAAGTCTTAGGCTTATATTGGTATTAGAGGCCCAGTGCATGAAAATTCATGCACTAGAGCGGGGGGTCCCTCAGCCTGGCCTGCCCCCTCTCACAGTCTGGGAGCCCTCAGGGGCTGGAGGCAACCCGGCGATCAGGGGAAGGTGATGCCCCCATCACACCTCTGCTGCTGCTACTGCCAGCACGCAAGCCTCGGCTGGCCCTGGTTACCTGCACCTTGGGCCTGACCTAGGCGGCTGGGCAGCCAACATCTGAGGCTTGCCAGCACCTCAGGCTGGCCCTGGGTGGCTGGGGGGCTGAGTGTGGGTCCAGCTGCACTGCACACCTGCCTCCCCCTGCCTTCCCCTCACATGGGCTGAAAGGACTGGGAGACTCTGGCGGGGCTGAGGTTACTGGGCGCTGCCATCTTGTGGCTATGGGCACCGCCATCTTTTGTGATGGTGTGATGGTTAATTTGCATATTCCCTCTTTATTAGATAGGATGTTTCTGTAATTTTTTTTTTCTGGGGAAAGTGTCCTTGGCTTTCCTCTGGTTTGCAAAGGGATCTGCCTTCCAAAAAAGATGTGCTCCTCTAAGAAGTATTTTTCAAGCCCTAACCAGTTTGGCTCAGTGGATAGAGCATCGGCCTGCGGACTCAAGGGTCCCAGGTTCGATTCCGGTCAAGGGCATGTACCTTGGCTGCAGGCACATCCCCAGTAGGGGGCGTGCAGGAGGCAGCTGATCAATGTTTCTCGCTCATCGATGTTTCTAACTCTCTATCCCTCTCCCTTCCTCTCTGTAAAAAAATCAATAAAATATATTTTTTTTATAAAAAAGAAGTATTTTTCAAGGATTAGGGTTCACAAGCTTTGAAGTCCAGCCTAGTTCTGATGCCAACTAACAGGGAGTTTGGGCCGGTGCCTGGCCCTGAGCCTCTTTCTGCTGAGAGCTGTAAATCATAAAGGGTTAAGTGATTTTAGCCTTGAATGCACATTTGAATCACCTGGGGGGCTTTTAAAACAATATCTAAACAGATTCTTACTCAATTGGTCTGGGTAAGGCAGGGAAACGGTATTTTTACAAGCTCCCTTGGGGGATATATTGTATAGTCAAGGGGAAGAGTCAGGATGGGGTCATCTCTGCGCTCTCCTGAAGAGCTGGGCTGGAGCTCAGGTGTCCATCAGCTCCACATTCCACAGTGCACCATGTGGCCGCTCCAACTTCTGGACCCAAGGCCAGGAAAGACCAGAGCAGACAGCACTATAGAGAAACCACTGGTTAAGTCCCTTATTTTAAAGTGTCAGGCCCACTGGGGAGCGATGTGTTCCAGGCACACAGCAAGGCGGAGCAAACAGGTGTCCAAGCCTCCAGCCCCTGGCCCTGTGTTAATGCCACACAGCGCCGGAAGAAACCAGGGTAGTTACTTTTGCTCAAAGTTTCCCTCACAAGCCAGTGGTGTTTTGGAGTTCAGTAAATATCTAATCATTCCTTCTGCTCTTAATAACTATGTGTTCGAGCCCCAGAGAGGCAGGGTATTGTTATCCACAGATGAAGAAAGTACAGGTGGAAAGGTTGCGACTTGCCCTGGTCACACAGCACAATAACAGCAGACGCTGTGTCATGGAAACAGAAGCCCTTGTTTTCCTGGAGGAAAATTCCTTCCTTTTCATCATGACTTAGCTGCTTAGAAGCAACAGGTTTCAGCTGCAGTGAGCTCCACTGAAACAGAGGCACACCTCTCTGACGTGCTCCAGTCCTCTCAATGTCCCAGGAAGAAGAGACAGCCCACTCTAGGCAACACTTCTCTAGTGCAGGAGCTCTGCGGCTGTGCTTTCAACACCTCAATATCTCTCTGATGTTTACCTAGTCCGTTTGAGATAGGCTGGTAAGCCAGGACAAGTAGGATAAGGAAACTGAGACAGATAGCTGGACAAATTGGCTGAGCAATTTATAGCCAGGTGACCTTACAGAAGGTCACCTCCCTGGAGATAACATCTAGGCCTCAGTTCTAGGCCCAGGAAGGCAGCAAAACCAGGTGGGCAACACCAGGCCCAGCTGCAATGATTAACGGCCTCCTGCCCTAACACTAACCAATCTGTAGAGACCAGGACCCTGAAAGAACACACCTGGAAAACTGATGAATATTCTGCTGGAATCCTCCTCGGAAACCTCCCTTAAGATCCCTGCCTGTAAGAGAGAGATAAGAGCCTCAGGACAAAGGACCCAGGCTGCTCGCTCCCTCTGGGGCGCAGCCTATGCATTCTCTTTCCCTCTTCTCTCTCTACTTCACGCTCAGGCATGCATCTCCTAAGCTCTAAGAGTCCCCACAAGACTTGTAACCAGGGGAGCCATGGGCAGTGGCAGCTCGTCCAAGGCTAATCCCCTGAACCTGTCCCCAGGGACCCCTCTTCTTTGACTTCCCAGAGAGCTAAGGCAGCCTTTCTTGTTTTACTGTCCCCAGCTTTAATAAATGTTCTCTCAAAATCACCTTGTCGTACCGTGAAAGCTTTTCTACACAAAGAACCCACACACTATCTGCTGGTCCTAGGCAGACCCACTTAGACCCTGTCCAGTAAAACTTTCACCTCTCGTCCCACTGGTTTTCCCTGCTCTTTTGTTCAGGCATGAGCTATCTCAGCTGTCCCTCGCTGTACCATTCCATCCGGAAAGGCAAAATAGCAGGAAAGCTCCCACCAGGGGGTGGAGGAGGTGATGAGAAGGAAAAATGTTGGGCTTGCAGTTGTCCTGTGGGTCAGTGGAACAGCTGCAGACGAGCATGAAACCATAAGGTGCCAAAGTGGAAACTCCTGCTGGCTCCTCCCGTGCGTTGCACATCACCACACATACATATTTATGGCTTTCTGTTTACAAAGAGCGAGAAGTCTGTTTTCATCCAAATCCACTATGTCACGTCAATTTCACTTTGCTCAGCAGAGAATCCTTTCTGAAACCCTGCTATTGTTTCCCTACCCCGGCCCACTCAGCTCTAAAGTCATTAGCAGCCACAGGCATTGTGTACCCAGAAACTGTGCAACCCATAGACATGTAGCAAGCAAAGAGTTCGTCCAGCCCAGCAAAGTGGCTTTGTGTGGCTTTCCCTTGAAGGTCTCCGCTGATATTTCCCTTTCAGGAAGCTATAAACTCTCCACCCAGGAAGGTTTTTGGGCTGATGAAAAATCTGATAGACTAAGAACACCATGTGTAGACCCATGTATTTCACCATGTGGAATAGCCAAGACAGTGAGCCACCTCTGTCAGGCTCGGGCCTCTGCCAGTTGCCTGCTCTTTAGCATTCTGTCAGTACTGCTCCAATCTGGCTTCAACTGACCTGTCACACCAGGTATGGCAGCCAGCCTCCAAGGGGGCTTCCTCATCTAATTCCAGGGCCCTAAGTTGTAATTCCCCTATACCTTCTTGATCTACCCTTCCTTTGACTTCCCTAATACCAACCTCCCTTAGTTCCTCTTTGGTCTGCCTACTTCTTTCTCTATTTGCTGGCAAATCTTCCTCCTTAACCCCTTTTTACCCTGAATGTCTCTCAAGAATCAGCTTTTTTTTTCTTTCTGACCAAGGAGAAATGGGCTGTCTTTGAAGGGAGTGAACTTCCTGTCCCTGTAGGTGTTAGCAGACAGCAGGGCTGGTGTGGGAGAGATTCCAGCAGTGGTCTCTGAGGCACTGCTCAACAATATAAATCTGCAATAATTGAATGACTTAGACACCAAAATAAGTTTAAGAATATTTGGAACAAGGACTACTATAATCCCACAATTCAAACTCATCATAGTCAAAGCTGGACAGGGTCTTTGAAATCATCTACAAATATTACTACTCTAAAATTTCAAACCTCCTTACAGAGATAACTCCCATTCTTTTCTCATGACGAGATCAATCTTCCAAGAACTAGTCCCAAGTTCCCTCCAGGAACCTATACATCCGCCCCTGGATGTAGCCCATGCCTCTCAAACTCAGACTGGCTAAATCAGATGCCTTCTTTTCTCCTCCAAATGTACTCATTCTCTGACTTCCTCTGTTTGGGTCTCCGAGAAAAAAACCTTGGAATCATTCTTGTCTCTTTCCCCTGTCCCAAATCTATATTTTATTAAATGCCAAGACTTGTCTATTCTTTCTTCTGAATGTCCCTCTCATTCTTCCCCTCTGTATTAGTCAGGATTCTCCAGAGAAACAGAACCAAGTGGGAATGGTGGCAGGGATGGAGGCTACGCATGGGCTAAGCAACATGGATTTCCACTCTACAGTGCTGATCTGGCTATGGCCACTGCTGAGTGCTCCATCTGCCAGCAGCAGAGACCAACACTGAGCTCCCGATGTGATTCTGGGGTGAAAGGTCCAAGAGCAGAGTTGCGGCTTCCCCGGAGAGGAAGAAATCTACCGAGAGTTCCAGCCTACCTCTCCTGGAGGTCTGCCCTGTGGATCTCAGACTTTCCCAGCCAGCCCCCACAATCGCATAAGCCAATTCCTTGCAATGACTCTCTTAATATATTAATATATTAATACATATATATCTCTTACTTTCTCTTCTCTAGTTGAATCCTGACTAATTAGAAACTCCTCTCTACAAAGACCCTCCAATTTCTCACCTTTCTATCCAATAGAGGAACCCAGGAATTAGGCAGGAGTATGTAGGCATAATTTTTTCAAGTTAATGGAAGAGAACATTGTAACAAAAACTTAGGGCTGAGAAGGCAGAGGGATTTATGTTTCTCTACAAAAGGAAAGATTAAAATTATTTTTGACAAAAGGAATATGAAGTACTATGTAGACCCATTACAGGTTAACTAGTCCCTTTTTCTGTCTGTTTTTAAAATTGAGATATATATCTATATCTAAGTGACTTTTACGACCGAACAACTGGAATGACCGGAAGGATCTGTCGCTGTGATGTGCACTGACCAACACGAGGCAGACGCTCAACGCAGGAGCTGCTCCCAGCCCGCAGGCTTTGATCACTGGTGGGGCCTGCTGGCCAACCTCCTGGTCTCTCCCCTAGGCTGGCAGGCCCTGATCAGGCTATTGAGCCCAGGCCCCCAGGCTGGGACGGGGAACCGGAAGTGGCTGGCAGCGGACACGGCCCCTTTCCCAGGGGGGCCGAGGGCTGGCTCCCTCCTCAGGGCCAGCAGCCAACCTCCCGGGTCCCTCCCCTGGCTAGCAGGCCCCAATCTGCCCACCGCCTGCCCTCCGCGGTGGCAGTTGGCCTCTCCCCGCAGCTGGTAGGCCTAGATTGCCCAATCGGGGCTGGGCTCTGGGCTGGGAGGGGAAACTGGAAGTGGGTGGTGGTGGACATGGGTGGTGAGGGAAGGAGAAGTGGGGGAGTTGGAGAGTAGGGGAGATGGAGAACCATGCAGTGGCGGTGCGTGGGCAGCAAGGGAAGGAGGAGGCGAGGAGGTGGGGAACTGCGCGGTGGCGGCACGCAGGCAGCGAGGGAAGGAGGCGGTGGGGAGTCAGGGAACCTGATCAGCCCTGATCACTGGCCAGGCCTAGGAACTCACCCGTGCTCAAATTTCATGCACCAGGCCTCTAGTATATATAAAAAAGCCTAATATGCAAATTGTCCCCTTGGGAGTTCGACCTGGAGACTGGGAGTTCCATTGCTCGCTATGACGTGCGCTGACCACCAGGGGGTGGCGTGGAATGACAGAAGGCCCCGGCCGGCAACTGGCAACTGGCAGCCGGGGAAGGGAGGCCCTGATAGCTGGCCAGGCCTAGGGACCCTACCTGTGCATGAATTTCGTGCACCAAGCCTCTAGTTGACATCTAACATTAAATAAATGTAAGGTATACAAGGTGCTAATTTGGTACATTTCTATATTGCAGTATGATTACCACCATAGTGCTAATTAACACCTCTACCACATCACATAATTATTTTTTGTGTGGACATCATAATTTTTTTTTTTTTTTTTGTGGCGAGAACAATGAAGATCTGGTTTCTTAGCATCTCTGGAGGTTATAATACAGTATTGTTGACTATAATCACTATGCCTTGCATTACATCTCCATGACGTATTTAACTGCTAATTGCAAGACTGTGATCCTTGAAGTGCAAGCTGTGTCTAATTTTTTCTGTCATATTTGGGGGAAGGCACACTGCACTCTGAAATGGGAGTCCCCTTTATCCTGGATGCTCTCTCTTTCCATTGTATTTCAGAACCACCCCTTCTTTGTAGTGAGTGGCAGAAAGTGGAGTGAGAAGAGAGAGGTGCTAGAGGCTGCACAGTTTACAGACACAAGAGGGGACTTGGACCTGAAGATTTCTGATAAGAGTGTTAGTTAAGTCAGGAAAATGGGGCAGAGAGATGCAGGGACTCCAGGGGGATTAAAAAAGAAAGAAGTGATATGAGGAGAGAGAGAAGAGCTATGTTAGGAAAAGAAGGGACATCCACATGGTTATAAGTCAGGGCATGTGGCTTCAGACTTTTGGTCGGGCAAAAGGACAAAGTCTGAGAAAAGGGACCCAACACTTGACTTTCCACACTCCTACTGTATATGGTTCATGTTCATCACTGGAGCTTTGAGTAAAGAACTGCTTACCCATGTTTGGGCTCTGAGATCTAAATAGAAAGGGGGAGACCCCCCTGCTCCAAGATCAGTGTCAGGAAACACCTTCATTGGGGCTGCTCAGTGGGCAGTGATTGGGGACAAAAGAAAAGTGTCTTCTGCCTGCCCTTCGCAAAGTGACCCAGAGCGCAGAACACTGGGTAGGAGCTACAGGACAGCTATTTCAGTTCTGCCAAGAATCACCTTTTAAATGCTCTTTCTGACTAAAGGGACATGGGCTGCTTTGGGGGAAGTGGGTGTCTTGTCCCTGTAAGTGTAGTAGATACAGGGTGACCACTTAGTACCAGTGGTGTTGGAGAGATTCAAGCAGGACTTGAATCAGAGATGATGTCACCATTCAATATAATTCTATAATTATTGAAATACTTAGATACTGAGATAACATTAAGAATATTTGGGAGCAGGACTATAAGAAACTGTATTAGAATCTCAGAGTTAAAACTCATTATAGAGTCAGAGCTGGACAAGATCTTTAAAATCATCTTGTCTAACTTCCCTTCTCTCCCTACTTTATATAAATTTTAAAAAAAAGTAGGGCCCATGCCCTGGTCAGTGTGGCTTAGTTGTTAGGGCATGGACCCCCTGCACCAAGGGGTCTCAGTTTTGATTCCTGGTCAAGGGCACGTACTGGGGTTGCAGGTTCAATCCTTGGCTCTAGTCCAGGTGTGTGTGGATGCAACCAATTGATGATGTTTCTCTCTCTCTTTCTCTCACTCTCTCTTCCACCTCCTTCCCTTGCACTCTCTAAAAAGCAATAGAAAATATATCCTCAGGTGAAGATTAACA
>NW_005871062.1:1594267-1623621 GCF_000147115.1 Myotis lucifugus
GTCACCCAGCTAAAAAGTGAAAGTCCTGGGCTAAACCTTGCACTTATAGACATGTTCCATGTCTCAATATCTTTTTTTTAAAAAATATATTTTATCGATTCTTAACAGCGAGGAAGGGAGGGATAGAGAGCCAGAAACATCAATGAGAGAGGAACATCAATCAGCCACCTCCTGCACACCCCCCACCGGGGGATATGCCCGCAACCAAGGTACATGCCATTGACTAGAATCGAACCCGGGACCCCCCAGTCCGCAGGCCGATGCTCTATCCACTGAGCCAAACCAGTCAGGGCTTTCTCTCAACATCTTTGCTGGGCTCATGATCAAATCTGCCCAGCAATATCTGGAACCTTACCAGGAAAAAAATAATGGAAACAATTAAACCTAGACAAATGACAGCGTCTTCAGATATCATTTAAACACAAAGAAACATAAGGAACTCAACTGCTGAAACTCCTTGATAACATCAAGGAAAAGGAGTCATGTCACATAAATCTCAGAGATGATGTCATCTAAACACACAAGCAGTTAATGGAAGTTCCAACTCATTATGAAGGAAATGATTCTTATAAATAGTTTTGATCTAGAGATACTGTTTGGCGTCTTTGAATCATAGCTTCTTGAAATAAGAAGACCTACCATAGAGGTCATCTAATCCAGGGCATGCTGATCCTGCAAATGGTAGGCAGGGTTAAGACCACTCTCAACCCTGTGTTTCCATGGTACCTTGTGCCAGCCACTACTCCAGCATTTTGTATGATAAAATATATCAAATTGAATGAAATTTTTTCTTCCAAACTGAAAGTTTTTCATAATTATAAAATAAACATGCTTATTATAAAATCTTTCTATATAAAAGACTAATATGCTAAGTGTTCAACCATCTGACCGGTCGCTATGATGCACACTGACCACCAGGGGGCAGACACTCAATGCAGGAGTTGCTGAGCTGCAGTGACTTGGCAGCGGCGGTTCTGGGGTGACACACCCTGAAACCAGAGAAGAGGGAGCCCAATTCTTCCCGGGGCCACATGATTCCACCTTTGGTCATGGGTCATGTTGTTGCTGGGGCACTGTCGGCCCAAATCTGGTTTACTGCACACTTACATTTGCGTTCCACACCCTGTACAACAGCAACTTTGCAGTGTCCTCTCGCACTCTGGGACCTCTCGGGGGATGTCAGAGAGCCGGTTTCTGCCCGATCCCTGCAGGCCAGGCTGAGGGACCCACCTGCTGGAGGGACCCTGCTCACTCCGTAGACCCTGGGCAGGGACCGCAGGAGGTTGGCTCCAGGGCATGTCCAGCCCATCTAGCCCAGTCCTGCCCCGCCGGGCCACCTTCTGATTAATTTCCTTTCAATGTGCATGAATCTGTGCACTGGGCCACTCATTTCAAATAATACAGAGGAGTATAAAAAGACTTACCAGAAATATCACCATCCAGATATAGTCATTGTTAGTATTTGATAAGTATCGTTCATTTATTTCTCCATGCACTCATGTTTACACTTGCACATCCAGAGTATAAAGTGCAGGTTTCATCACATTCCTCTTTTCACTTAACTATTCATATAGAGCTACAGTTTTATTTTAATGGCTGCATGATAAACCTTAATATGCTTCATGATAAGCCTTGATATGCTGTATGAATAAGCCTTAATATAGTGAGTCAGATCCTGGCTGATGGATTAGTGTTCTCAGTTTTTTGCTAAATTGGGAGGTTATTTCCTGCTTCAGAGAGAGAGGTCATCTTGGTCACCCTTGGAAGGTTGAATCATCGCTGGAAACTAAAAGTAATTTGCTTCTTCTAAAATGGTGAGAAGGGTGACTATAGGGCGAAGGCTCCTTGCAAAGTGAGTGGGAGGGGCTACTCTCTCCTCTGGGAAAGTGAATATAAAGGGACCTTTGGCCTGGCTGGTGTGGCTCAGTGGTTGAGCATTGACCCATCAACGAGGGGGTCACGGTTTGATACCCAATCAGGGAAAATGCCTGTTTGGGGGCTTGGTCCCCAGTGGGGGGCATGCAGGAGGTAGCCAATCAATGATTCTCATTAATGTCTCTGTCTCTCTCTCCCTCTCCCTTCCTCTCTCTGAAACCAATAAAAACATATTTAAAAATTAAAAGGGACCTTTGTTTGCTGGAAAAGCTGTCATACTCCAGGGGGAGGCCTCAAGGAGAGGTGAGTGATAGGAGCCCATCTGACCTTGGATGACTTCCAGGTCAGCTTGTAAACCTTCCCCAGCAGTGCCCTCAGCAATAACAAGAATAGAGGACCGGATCAGCCTCTGGTCTATGGCTCAGCTCACTGACACCAACTGCTGCTCTGTGGCCAGGATTCTACTCCTGCCCCCAGCAAGAGACATGGCTGCCTAATTCCTTGGTCACTGAATGAGGTCAAATGTTCATTTACTTCTGGGTTCAGGGTACAGATTACTTAACCAACTGCTACTCTGTCGCTCGCACTCCTTCATAATTATCATAAGAGACAGCACCATCAATTAATTCCCATGGTGCTATGTGAGGTGGGGCCTGGGGGGCTCTAGCGGCTACCCACACTCGGGCGACAGCATTGGATACGAAAGTACCACCACCACCACATCCAGCTGAGGAAGAGGGGAGACGACAATGCAATAATGAGTACTTTTCTACATACATCTTTACATAGTTATCCAACTATCTCCTTAATAGAAACTCCTCTAAGTGGAATTGCTGGGTCTGGGGAAAACGCTCAGCAAATCTTACAGTAAAGCTGGGTGGTGCCTGGGAAGGACCAGCTGGCCAGCTGCTGAGAACCTTCACAGGCAGCAACATATTACAGAAGTAGCTGCTGTCCAGGGTCTGGTCTTAAAGGTTCAGAAACTTGATCCCATCAGGGACCCAGAGTTACTGGGACTCTGCAAGCTGACTCACTCAGAGGAAACTGGAGGGGATAAAGCAGAATGCCAAATGATGGATTTATAATGAGACGCTAAGTGCCAGGTGTAGCAGGCATTTGGGTCAGCCTGACCCAGCCTGTCCTTTGTCACTGTGGGAAGCCAAATCACGGTGAGGATCCAGTGGTAGGCCTAGAATAGAATAAGGAGAGTTAGTTAGGCGATTTGAAGGGTGGTCTGATGACCCACTACCCCACCAGGGTGATATATTCTCTCAGGTGACAATGGCTTCAAAAGGAAGTCAGGTGAGTCCTAAGTACAGAAAGGACTCTGTGGCTAAGGTGAGCCCCAAACCGTTCTCCTTACAGACTTCCTTCTTCTATCCAGCTGTCTCAGGGACTTGGGAACTCACAGCTTTTCTTAAAGATAGAGAGGGTGCAGAGAGTTCAAGTGACACCGTTGGGCCCTATTTTTTAATAGCCTGTTCTTATCTCATTTTTCTATTAACCTGTTCACTTATTTATGTATTCAAAAAATAATGATTGACCACCATTCAGGTCCTGGGGAGATAGTAGTGAGCAAAATAGAAAAAATCCTGCTCTCGCGGGGCTCACATTCTAGTAGGGGAGAGAGTCAATATACATATAATCAAATAAATATGCAAATTAAATACATCATTAAATATATAAGAAGATTGCTAACTATAAAAACCTATACATAATGGCAATATTTGTTATGAATGAAAATTCAGCAGGATAAGGGGTTAAAGAGTAATAGAGTATAAGTGGGGAACAATTTTTAAATGGTGATCTGGGAAGGTCTTTCTGACAAGATGATATTTGAACAAAGACCAAACTAAACAGATATCTGCAGGTATTCCAGGTAGAGGAAACAGCATATGCAATGGCTCGGAGACTAACACCTGGAAAAGCAGAGATCAATGTGGCTGAAGTATATCAATAAGGGGAGAAGTGGTAGGAAATGGGGCCAGAGAAGTAAAGGAGTTGGGGAAATCAGGTCATGTAGGGCTTTGCAGGACTACACTGTAAAAATTACATTTTATTCTGAGTATGGGAAGCCACCAAAGAGTCAGACTTACGTTTTATAAAGAGTCTGGCTGTTGAGTGGTGAATAAACTGATTATTCTAATCTGTCAAAAATAGAGCCATTAAAGATTAGGAAAGGCACGGACCATGGAGATCTAGCAAGACTCTTACTACTTAAAATGTAGCCCATGCACCAGAAGTACTGGCATCACCTGGACCTTGTTAGACATGAAGAATCTTGGACCTCACCCCGATCTCCTGATTCAGAATCTGCATTTAACAAGCCCCTCCCCCTCCCCCCAGGTGATCTATATTCACCTGGAAGTGTGAGAAGCACTGGTCTAGTCCAACCCCTTCATTTTACATGTGGTGAAAACAAGTGTCAATCTGCAGAAGTGACTTGCTTATGATCACATGGCTGAGTTCACAACAGGGCCAAGGCTAGGGCCCAGGTCTCCTGACTCTGGTGAGCCTACTTTCCATGGACTCATGTGGTCATGAGGCTAATAGATTATAATAGCCATTCATTCAGTGAATTAGTCAATAATTCACTCACTCACTAAGACACCATCCCATAATCATACACAAATTATTTCTCCTAAAGATTTTTTCTGGTGAAGAACTCAAGAGCAAGTCAAGAGAAACTGATAAAAGACTAGGCAAATCTATCTTAATGGATCTCCTACACTGATTTCTAAACGAAACAAAATAAAACAAAACAGCCCTAGTTGGTTTGGCTCAGTGGATAGAGCGTTTGCCTGTGGACTGAAGGGTCCCAGGTTCAATTCCAGCCAAGGTCACATGCCTGGGTTGCAGGCTCGATCCCCAGTAGGGGACCTGCTGGAGGCAGCCAATCAATGATTCTCATCATTGATGTTTCTCCCACCTTTCTCTCTGAAATCAATAAAGAAATATATTTTTTTAAAAAAACAAAAAACTTACCATGAGCACTGTAGGTCTCAGCTGCAATAATTATCCCAATCCTTCTCATCATCTGCTGAGATTTGCTGGAAATGCCCAGGATGTTTAGGTGTGGTGCCCCCTGAAATCTTTCTTCCTTAAGAAGGATGGGAAAAAGCACAGATTTCATTGTCTTCTCAGCAGAAAATCCCCTATGGCCTGAAGAAAAAAAAATTTTTTTAAATCTCTATGTGGGTACCACCCCAGGATCTTGGAGATTAGACACTGAAACCCAGGTCATGTCCCAAAAGGGAAGAGTCATGATAGGAAGGACTCTATTTTAAGGGATTGATAGGGTGAATGGCTGGAAGTTTCTACAATGGAAAAAAAGGGCGGGGTTATCATCTCTGTCATTGCTATTATTGTTGTTGTTATCAAAAACTTGTAAATAGTGCTCTTAAATTATTGTCCCTTTAGAACAATAAAGGAGATAACGGAGACTCTAAGTGCCTTTGCAAACCCAAAGGGAATATTGCTATTCTCCAGTGACTTTGCTTTAAGAAAAGTGGCCCAGCATTGACTGTTGGGATCTGGGCAATTCCAGGGGCAGGGCTAGGTGTGCTGTTTGAGGACTATGAGGGTCAGGGGGCCCTTTATGGAAATGGTTCTGCCAGAGTGAGAAGGGCACTTCTAAGGGGAGGGCCCCTCCTCTCTAGGAGGCTAATTGAGCTGTCAGGTGATAAATGGCAGGGGAGAGGGTGAGGGAAGGAAAGGGGAGTGTGAGGTAGATGGGAGATGCTGTGGAATTAGACTTCCAGGACAGGGCAGAAGGGAGGGCTTGAAGATGCGGCTGAAAGATCAAGCCTGAGGGATTGGAAGAATTTGTGGGTTACCTGGAAAATTATTCAATTTCTATATTAATCGGGGTTGTTAGCTGCTGCTCACCCTCTTCCCCCTTGTCTCAGTGTTCAGCACTACGACGGCTTATTTATTTCTCACCCTTTATGCTGTTTACAGTAAGATGTGGTGAGGCTGAGGGGCTGGGGGTGGAGGCAGTGCTCCCACATAGCTGTCTTCCAGACATAGCATCCTGGCTGGGCCCCTGTGGTAACTTTGTTAGGGGCAAAAATAGAATATTGGGGACTAGCTATGGTTATGGGAAATACGTATTAATCATGCTCTGTTAACCATGATTGCCTTGTGTTGGTTAAAGAAAGGACATTCTGATCTGGCTGGGAGTTCTATGCCCCCGGGACCTGGGAGTCAATCTTGGACCTGGTTGTCAACCTTGAACCTGGGAGTCAACCTTGGACCTGGGAGTCAACCTTGAAATGTGGTCCTTTCTCATGGAAAGATTAACAACCTTGTTGCCCAAACAATGGAGTCCCACCCAGCCCCTACTTCCCCATGCTTGTAATCCCTACTTCCCTATACTTATAATCCATATTTCTCTGTGTAATGTTTGCCTTACCCTATATAAGTAATTGGCTTATGGGGGACTGCAGAACAGATCTTTGTGGATGACCTGCTGCTCTCCCATACTGTCGGCAGTATTGGAATAAACACTCTTACATGATTCAACCCTGTCTCTGCTTGATTGGCTCAAGTAGTGACAGGCAGCACAGACCTATTGATTGTCCAGTTACAACTTCACCATCTGGGAATCCTTTGCTTCCAGCCAGGTGGACAGAAAAGAAAGCAAAGCTTTCTCGCTTGCTTCTGTTGGTGAGGATTAGCCACGTGGCCCCATCGAGCCCCCAGGGACTCAGAAAACCCAGCTTAACTGAGGGCCCAGGAAGCGACCCTGATTAGGGGACACAGCCAGCACTCAGCCACAGTGGCCCCTCACATGAACCTGGGAAGCCGTGCTGCTCACACCTGTGTGGCTGCTCAGGAGGCTGGCCCACTGGCGGGGACTTTGCTTGTTACAAGTGGGGAGCTGTTGGTGACCCCCAGCAGAAGGGCGTTTCTTCTGTTCCAAATCTCATCCTGCTGTTCTGTGTGGACTGTTGCTGGTTAGGGTTAGGTTTAGAGGTTATCAGGGACCACTGTGTCTCTGGCAATCCTCCCCACCCCCACCCCCCCTTTGTAAATGACAGAGCCTGTACTTTGCTACTTATTGTGGTCAGGCTGTACAACCTTCAACGCTCCTTCCAACACTGAGATTTGATGACAAATACTCAGTGTTATGCCCAGATTTCAGGATCCCCAAGAAACCACATCAGGGAGCCAGCCAGTCCGATGCAAAAGCATAAAAGTCTTTATTCGAGCTAGCTCGGCTCCCCCACCTTGCCGACGCAGCGACAGGAAGCAGAGAGAGATAACTCTGTGTGGAGACCGGTTATATAGGGGGAGTTGGAGGAAGGGGAGGAGAAAGGACTGTGTCTTGTTCCTGGGTGTGGCTAGTAGAGGCTTAGACTTCCGGGAAGAAGCTCCTTGCCAAGCACGTGGCCAAGGTAAGATGGAGCACTTACCCTGGGGCAAGGTGGAGGGCGTAGCCCTTACCCTGGGGCAAGGTGGAGGGCCTAGCCCTCGCCCTTTCACTCAGGATCTTTGAATTCTCACCCTGTTTCTACCAATACCTGAGGGAGTCCCTTCTTCCTGGGCCCTAGTTTCCCTACTGCAAAGGGAGGGGTTGGCCCGGATGACCTTTAACGTTCTTTCCAGGCCTGAGAATCTATTTCCCCTTAGGGGACTAGCTTGGAGCAGCCCATTTCACCTCTCCTGAGCCCTTGCAAAGGAATGAAGCCTAAAAAACCTGGGGTTACTGCTGTGAGCTTTGACCCTACCTGATCCTGCTCAAAATTGCATAACAAAGTCAGGGACTCTCAGCTGGCATTCAGTAGCTGGCAACTAGCCAAAACAAGCAGAGCCTGAATAAGTGGAGGGAGTGACCCAAGAAGGGTCGGGCCAAGGCTAGAAGTCAGATTTCAAGGCAGCAAAAGTGTTCTGCCTGCTTGGACCTCTGGGAGACCCAGGTGTGAGCAAGACCTAGAGCACCCATAGATGTGAGACCAAGTGCGTCCGTCCATCTGGGTCCCAGCAGGCAGCAGATGTGCCCACAAAAGTGTTTATCTGGGGAAGCGGGCAGAATAAAAGCCTAATGAAGGGACTATTTACAAAGGTGTGGCCAGAGTTAAGGAACCAACACAGGATGGTGAGGCCCCCAGGGACTAGGACCAGAACTAAAGGGCCAGGGGAGGAAACGGGGCGGAGTCTGAGAGCTGGAGGAGTGGAAGAGGGGCCTCCCACAGAAGCCGAACGCTGCCAGAACACTGTAAAGCAGGAGCAAGGCAGCCCGGATGGGGTGGGATGGAGCTCGGAATAAATATGTCAACCTGGAATCTCCTGCCAGTGACTCCCATGGCTGAACCCAACAGGAAGTCAGAGGGACAGGGAGCCTGGGATGGAGTTGTAGAGCACACAGAAGGTGCAGAACAGGGATGGATGTGGGGGTGGGGGGGGGCATGGAGAATAACCAGGACAATAGTCTTCAGTCTCACCTGGTCACTGCTGTTCCTCCCATGTCTATGGAGAAGCGTTTGAATGACCTGAACTGGGTGGTATACTCCCAGTGAAATTGCCAACCACGTGGGTGGACAGCAATAGGAATGAAGATGGTGACATTATCTGGTTTATGTAACTATATTCTCCGGCAATAATATCCAGTTACCTGGAGCACCTTTCACAGCATCTGGAGGAGCCAGGTCAAATTCTCTGTATCTTTTATCTGAGATTTCTTTTAGATGCAGATTTGGACGCTGTTCTGCCTTTTTCCTGAGTTACACTAGCTGCTCTGTCAGTCCTGTGAGGGTTGGAAGACTGGGATAAATTTAGACCACAGAGTTATTGTGCTGGAGCCAATATTTTAAATATTTGATTTTTAGCATGACCTTGACCTCGATGCCTTGCATAACCACATGTTCCCTGTCCTCGGCTTGATCGGCTTCTCGGTCTCTGCCCCCATGCTCGTATGTATCTCTCCGCTCCAGAGGCTATGAATAGTTGGTGTGTACAACGAGGCTGGGTGTTGGACTATAATCACTTCCCACTCTATCAGATACCATCACTGTCAAAACAAAGTCGGCTATGTGCAAACCCTCACCATTCCTCCTGCCTCCCTTTGGAATGCACTGCTCTGACTGCAAGTACAAAGCAGCAATTTATAAGCATGAGTTGGTGCAGAAAATAAGACACAAAACCAAGAAAATGAATATGACATGGCATATCATGAAATTCAGAACTGTAAACAAGGAGACAAGGATGGAATCAGAAACAAGATGATGGTTTGAGATTACTATTCATGAGATATGAGGGCCAAGAAACCAGACCTTCGGTATTTCTTTTATTTCTTTGCATAGCCAAGTTAACTATAGAATTAGTGTCAGTAGATTATTTTCCTCTGTCATTTTTAAAAGTCTTTAAACAAATGTGTTTGTGCATTGGCCATGTTTTTTAGTACAATTAAACAATGAGCCTTGGCTGGGCAGCTCAGTTTAGAGTGTTGTTCCCATACACCAAGGTTGCGGGTCTGATCCCAGGTCAGGGCACATACAAGAAGCAACCAATGAATGTATACATAAGTGGAACTACAAATTAATGTTTCTCTCACACTGGCTGGGTGGCCCAGTTGGTTGGAGTGTCGTCCAGCACACCAAAAAAGTTTTCGGGTTCATTTCCCGGTCAGGGCACGTATGGGAAGCAACAGATCAATATTTCTCTCTTACATCAATGTTTCTCTCTCTCTCTCTCTCCTTCTCTCTCTCTCTCTCAAAATCTATAAAAACATATCCTTGGCTGGGAATTAAAAAGAAAGAGATATGGAATGTGTGTGGGTTCTTTTTTAAAACTCTGTAGTATAATGTGTTGGTTTCAAACTGTGGCCCACAACCCATTAATAGGACATGAAGATAATTTAGCAGAATAGGGTCAACATTTTTCAAAAAATGAAATATATGGGTAGTGGAAATATTGGGAGGAACACTTTGTAATGTACTAGTATATGATTGTCTAACCATTGTGGTGTATACCTGAAACCAATACAAAATAATATTGGACATAAATTGTAATTGAGAAATAAAAAATGAAGAAGTTAGAATTGAATATAAGCATCTGAATATACTACACATAGTGAATTTAAATATGAGATAACATACAGAGACAAATGCGTGCTGGGTGTTGAGTAGAATGTACTTTTCACCTCGGCCTCAGGTACTAGAGTTGGCTGGGTGCCAGGACACTTAGGTCCTTGTTCCAGCACAGCTATTAATCTTTTAAGTCGTCTCTAAACAGTTGTCCTGTCTGGTTGTGGTATTCTCATGTGTAGAGTGATACATTTGAACTGAATGAACCCTAAGGGCCTTTCTTTTTTTTTTTTTTTAATCCTCACCCGAGGATATCCATTGATTTTTAGAGAGAGTGAAAGAGAAACATCAATGTGTTTCTCACATCGATTGGTTGGCTCCTGCACATGCCCTGACCAGGGCCCAGGCTGAGGAGGAGCCTGCAACCAAGGTATGTAACCTTGACCAGATTCAAATCTGGGACCTTTTGGTCCACAGGCTGACGCTCTATCCACTGAGCCAAACCAGTTAGGGCCCTACAAGCCTTTCAATCCCCTATTTCACATGAATTTATTGAGCACCTACTGGGTGCCTAGGACTGAGGAGCAAGCAAACAAAGACCTTGCCCTCACTGAGTTTATATTCTGGTGGGGGAGATGATGACAATCCTATCTAATAATAGACAAACATGGTAATTGACCATACCTTCGCTATGCTTCCCATGGGCTAATCAGCACGATTTGCAAATTAACCACCAACAAAGATGGCGGCTAATTTGCACACTGCAGGCAGGGCAGGTCAGCACCATCCTGCCTGCCCTGCAGCCATCCAGGCCTGCTATCTGTGACCCGGGGCGGCAGGTGTCCCGTGTGCAGCCCAACCCGGGGCGGCTGGGCAGGACAGCGTGGCTCCTCTGTCACCCCAGCTTCCTCATCACAGCTCCCTTGGGGGCCTAAGCCTTTAGTTGGACATCCCCCAAGGGCTCCCTGGCTGCCAGAAGGATGTCTGACTCCAAGCTTAGGCCCGATCCAAGGGATCCTGGACTGCAAATGGGCGCAGGCCGGGCTGAGGGACCCACCCCCACAGTGCACAAATTTTTGTGCACTGGGCCTCTAGTAAATAAATAAATGACTAGATAAAATGCTGAGTGGCCATAAGTGCAATGAAGAAAAAAAGCAGGATAAGGACAAGAGAACACCGAAGGGTGGGGATGTCACTTTGGATGGTGTGATCAGGGGAGGCCTCTCTGATCCAAGGAGATATTTTAGTAGAGACATGATGGAAGAATGTGACAAGGTCAAACCATTCTTATCTGGGGGCAGAGGGAGCTCTGCTGAGGCTGCAAAGTGCTCATTCAAAGAAGAGTCTGCAGTGGCCGAGAGGAGTGAGCCTGGGGAAAGGGCCTGAGAGCAGGTCAGAGGGTGGGGACAGGCCACTGGAAAAGAAGCCTGGAAGGGTTTTGACCTGATCTGACTCATGTTGTAAAAAGATCCCTATCAACTGTAGAAAGTTAGTTAAGAGGCTTCTAGAATACTTCAGAATCAAGATAACGATGTTTTGCTCTAAGGTGATTAAGAGAAAGGGGGTGAGAGGGAGTCTGAAATTAATTTAATGGAGTATATTTTGAAGGTATAACAAGTAGGATTTGGTGATGTTTATCTATGAAGTGAGGGAGAAAGAGGAAGGCAAGAGGAACTCAATGTTGGAGGCCTGAGCAGCTGGAAATAGAGTTTCAATTCATGGAAATAATAAAGAGGATAAGAGAAAAGGTCTTTGGGGGAGGGGGGTGAGCAAAATGTGAGATGGGGGATGCTTATTGAACACACGTGTGGCACTTGGAAATCTGAAGAGAGGCATTGGGAGTAATCTGCACGCAATGATACAGAAAGCAATAGGACGGGATCCGGTGACCCAGGGAGTGAGTAGACATGGAGATTAGACGAGGCCCCAGGACTGATGCCTGGGCCTGTCCAACATGGAGTGGCCCGAAGATGAGAAAGAACCAGCGAACATGATCAGACTCTGAGACTCCTTTCAGAAGAGGTTGCTGAACAAGAACACAAAAATCTGAAAAATGTGGGTTTTGTTTTGAAATAATTAGCATGACTTTCCTACCAATCATTTATAAAATTATCATTACTGATGACAGTAGTCCCCCATTCTCTGTGGTTTCACTTTCCAGTTTTTGTTACTTACCCACATTCAACCGCAGTCTGAAAATATTAAACAACAAATTCCAGAAATAAGCAATTCATAACATTTAAATTGTTTCCGATTCTGAGTAGCATGAAGAAATCATGCATTTTATCACCTTATATCACAAGAAGAAGCAGGGTGAGTACAGTATAATAAAATACTTTGAGAGAGACCACATTCACATTACCTTTATGATAGTATATTGTTATAACTGTTCTATTTTATTATTTGTCATTAATTTTGTACTGTGCCTGATTTATAAATTAAACTTTATCTCATAGATGTGTATGTATAGAAAAAACATAGTATATAGAGGGTTCAGCATTATCTGAGGTTTGAGGCATCCACTGTGGGGCTTGGAATGTATCCCCACAGATAAGGAGACTGCTGTACAACAATAATATCATCTTGTACCAAGCCAGGTAGAGGATTGCTGGTGGGTTAAATGGAAATGTATATTATTTAACTCAGGGTTTCTTCCAGGTTTTGGTGTTGTGAAAAAATTGGGTAAATTACAGCTTTCAGCAACCAATTCAGACTGGTGCAAATCAGTCCCCAAGGCTTCCCCAGCCCGCCCCTCTCCTGCAAGTCCTGAGCACGGAGAAGGGGACAGGGGGGGCAGGGGGGTTCTTGTGAAGGCAAGAGAGACCAGCCTGTGGCGAAGCTCTCAGCACAAGCCTTCCCAGTGCTTTCTCAGGCTTCAGGACTCACTCTCCAACTAGGGCCAGAAAAATTTTAAGTTGAAGAGAATTGAATGCCAGCCTTGGCTTATTAAAAAGTATCCTTTTGAAAAAAGATTCCAAACTACAATGTTCAGCAAAACACATGGTGTTGCAGGGTGTGTCTCTCTGCTCGTGCTGGGTTTCTGTGGCAATTTACATCCACCATTTGGATGCAGCAGCAGTTGGAAGATCCTGGTGGCCACAGTGAGATTAGAGGGGAGAACAGCAGACTGCTATATTAGGAGCAGCCGCAAAGGGAACTAGCAATTGTTGTACCCCAAGAAAACTTCCTAAACTGCCCCCACCCCCATTGTCCTCTGCCCATTGGGCTCCTTTACTCCCCATGGGCAACAAATTCTCTTATTCTCTTGTGACTCTCTGGGCACTCAAGCCAGGGCCCCATGCATTCCAGGAACTGTCCCTGGATCTTCACACCCCTTCTTTCCACCGCGCCCAGCCTCTCCCCCCCCGCCCCCCACTTTGCTCTTAGAGCACCCAACTCCTAAAATCATGACCGCTGGTGTGCAAGACAGGTTGACTAGATTTGGAGGCTTACCACCCAGTAGCCTCGGGATGGTGAAATATTGTCTGAAACATGTACTTGTCAGGCTAGGGAATGGGCAGGCTGCTCTTTGTCTCCCCAGCTAATCAGCAGGGTGGGAAGAGGGGAGGGGAACAGACCAGCACTGGGACCAATTGACAACCTAGTACAAAGTATGTTTTTGTTCCTGGATACCCTGCTCTGGCTATGTATTATTTTTAAAAGTTCTTCCCTAGTTTCCTGTTGCCTTAGTAGAGGACCTAACCTTGGTGGCCTCTCATTCAAAGCCTCACACTGTTTAGACTTTCCATAGTAAACCATATCCTCTTCACCACCCACTGTGTGAGTGTGTGTGTGTGTGTGTGTGTGTGTGTGTGTGAGCACACATGCACACACACATTCTGACATTTTATTCACTGTGGCTACAGGGACTCTACCCCCAAAAGTCTTCCCACATCTCTGGGCCATTGTCCAAGTCTTTCCCTTGTCCCTTGGCTCTCAAATCCATTTTCCTAAACCCTAAATTACCCTGTTCTCCAAGCCATCAGAGCACTTTATAATCTGACTTGCCACCGTCTGCATGGCACTCAAGCTAGCTGTGTGGGCTCCTAACCCTGTGCCTCCTGTTGAATGCCCATGCATACAGGAAGCTGAGCTCTTTGAGGGCAAATAGCTCTGGTGACAGTCACATGGTAAGGGCTCGGGCACCTTCACAGAATCAAATGAAAGAAGACTTTGCTCATTCAAAATGTTACCAGGCTAGCAGCTCCCATTTTAATGTCTCCTAATTTCTCATAGGAGGAATCCAAAAAGGTGAAATTTTATATCTTCAAAAACAAAGAAAAACTGGCACATAATCTTGGCATTGGTCATATCAAACACACTCCAACTGTAGTTCCAGAAGGTGGTGGCTGGACACTGGATCAAGGCAGCTACTTGAGCACAGGCTTATGAAGGTGCACCCCCACACCCTCTTGGACTATGCAATGCTCTTGCTAGAAATTGCTGGTAAAGATTTAACCACAAGGGGATAAAAGCAAACTACATGCCTACCAGAAAGGATAGGCTGAAAAGTCAGGGTAAATCTGTGTGAGGAGAGTATACTGTACATCCAATAAAAATTATATTCTAAAGGTACATTTATTGACATGGAAAAATGTTCATAATTTATTGTTAAATAAAAAAATTTAGGTTACAAAACAGAACACATTATCCTCCAATTTTTTAAACATATATATTTATTGATTTTTTTTTAGAGAGAGAGAGTGAGGGGGAGAAAGCGAGAGAAACATGGATTTGTTCCACTTGTTTATGCATTTACTGGTTGATTTTTTATGTGCCCTGATCAGGGATCGAACCCACAACATTGGTGCTTTCGGACAATGCTCTAACCTACTGAGCTACCCAGCCAGGGCCATCATCCGACTTTTATAATAAAAACCTACCAGAGATAGATGCAGAGGCTAAAGGCTGAGAGGAGATCTATCAAAATGTCAACAGTGGTTATCTCTGGAGTAATTGAATTATGGCTAATATTTGCCTGCTGATTTTAGACTGTTTATTTTTATAATGAACATGTGTTTCTTCATTAATACAGAGGGTGGCATGAATTAGAGAAGCAACAGAGAACTGTGGGTAAGAGCATAAGCTCATTGGCCTACAAACTGAATTGGATTTCATCCGTCAATAACTTGCTGCATGATCCTGGAAAAAGTTAATTAACTTCTTCTATAAAATGTGTATAACAGTAGTGTCTAAGGCAATTCTAAAGAAAAGAGACAATCTCTTAAACACATGGTGCTGGAATGACTGGACATCCATATCCATATGCAAAAACATGAATCTAGATGCATACCTTACATCCTTTACAAAAATTAACTCCAAATGGATCATGGACCTAAATGTAAAACACAAAACTACTAAACCCTTAGAAGATAACATAGGAGAAAATCTAGATGACTTTGGGTATGGCCATGACTTTTTAGATACAACACTAAAGGTGACTTCATGAAAAAACAACAACTGATAAGCTGGATTTTATTAAAATGAAGAACTTCTGTTCTGTGAAAGACACTGTCAACACAATGAGAAGACAAGCCACAGAGAGAAAATATTTGTAAAATACCAGTACACATCTGATAAAGGACTGTTATTCAAAATATACAAAGAACTCCTAAAACTCAACAATATGAAGACAAACAACTTGATTTAGAAACAAATCCTCACTGAATAAGATATACAGATGACAAATTGGTATATGAAAAGTTGCTCAACACTTTGTCACTAGGGAATTGGAAATTAAAACAATCTATACTAATAAAAGCCTAGGTGACCATCACGCCCTCACATCATCACAAGATGGCCACCCCCATGTCATCACAAGATGGCTGCCCCACGTCATCACAAGATGGCTGGCAGGAGAGGGCAGTTGGGGGCGATCAGGCCAGCAGGGGAGGCAGTTGGGAGTAATCGGGCAGGCAGGGGAGGGCAGTTGTGGGGGACTGGGCCTGCAGGGGAGGGCAGTTGGGGGCAATCGGGCCGGCAGGGGAGTGTTAGGCATCAATCAGACAGGAAGGTGAGTGGTTAGGAGCCAGCAGTCCCGGATTGTGAGAGGGATGTCCGACTGCCAGTTTAGGCCTAAACTGGCAGTCGGACATCCCCTGAGGGGTCCCAGATTGGAGAGGGTGCAGGCTGGGCTGAGGGACATCCCCCCTCCCCTGCCCCGCAAGTGCACGAATTTTTTGCACCGGACCTCTAGTAATGACATATCACTATACACCTATTAGAATGAGCAAAATCTAAAATATTAACAATACCAAATGCCAGTGAGGATGAGGAGCAATAGAAATTCTCTTTTATCGCTGGTGGGAATATAAATTGGAAAAAACACTTTAGAGGACAGTTTGACATTTCTTATAAAACTCAATGTATTTTAACCATTTATTTTAGTTAGCTCAGGCTGCCATAACAAAATATCATTGACTGGGTGGCTTAAACAACAGAAATTTATTTTCTCACAGCTCTGGAAGCTGGAAGGTCCAAGATTAAGGTTCCAGATGATTTGATATCTTCTTGGGCTTTCTTCCTGGCTTGGAGAAAGCCATCTTCTCACTATGTCCTAACATGGCCTCTCCTGGGGGGGGGGGGGGGGGGGGCAGAGAGAGAGAGAGAGAGAGCGAGCGCAGACTTTCTATTGTCTCTTTTTATAAAGACATTAATCCTATCTGATCAGGGCTCCCCACTTATGACCTCATTTGAAGTTAATTACTTCCTTAGAGGCCCATATCCAAAATAGTCATGGTTGGGGGAGGGGAGGCTTTAACATATGAATTTGGAGGAACACAAGCATTCAGTCCATAACACTATACCATTCAGCAATTGTGGTCCTTGGTATTTACTCAAATGAATTAAAACTTATGCCCATACAAAAACCTGCACACAGATGTTTATAAAAGCTTTATCATAATTGCCAAAACTTTGAAGCAACCAAGATGTTATTCAGTAGGTGAATGGATAAAGAAACTGTGGTACATCCAGGCAATGGAACAATGGAATATCATTTGCCACTGAAAAGAAATGAACTATTGGTCCATGAAAAAACCTGAGGGAAAACATAAATACATATTACTAAGTGAAGGAAGCCAATTTGAAAAGGCAACATATTGTATAAGTCCAACTATATGACTTTCCAGAAAAGCAAAACTGTGGAGACAGTAAAAAGATGAATGGTTGCTAGGGGTTAGGGGGAGAGAAAAATGAATAGGCAGAGCACAGAGGACTGACTATTAGGACAGTGAAAACTACTCTGTATGATACTATAATGGTGGATCGATGTCGTTATATATTTATCAATACTCATAGAATGTTCACAATAAGAGTGAACTCTAATGTAAACTATGGACTTTGATGTGTCAATGTAAGATCATCAGTTATAGCAAATGAACCACTCTGGTGCCAAATATCTACAGTGAAGGAGGTTGTGAGCTTTGGGAACAGGGGTATATAGGAACTCTCTACTTTTTGCTCAATTTTGCTATAAACCTAAAACTGCTCTAAAAAATAGTCTTGTTTTTAAAAACATGATTAAATTGCTGTGAGAGTTAAATGACTTTTGTAGCTGTTAGAATAGCTCCTGGCACAGAGTAAACACTACAGCTTATCTGAAATTCAGTAAAATCAGCACATACACATATAGGAGAAGATATATATATTTTTTAATGCCAATGAAAAAAGGTTTCTTATCTGGTTAGGAAAGTCTGAACCCAAAAAGTCACAGAACCTGGCATATTCTAGATCAGCAATTCTCAACCTGTGGGTCGCGACCCCTTTGGGGGTCGAACGACCCTTTCACAGGGGTCGCCTAAGACCATCGGAAAACACACATATAATTACATATTGTTTTTGTGATTAATCACTATGCTTTAATTATGTTCAATTTGTAACAATGAAAATACATCCTGCATATCAGATATTTACATTACGATTCATAACAGTAGCAAAATTACAGTTATGAAGTAGCAACGAAAATAATTTTATGGTTGGGGGTCACCACAACATGAGGAACTGTATTAAAGGGTCGTGGCATAAGGAAGGTTGAGAACCACTGTTCTAGATGCTCAATAAATACTTGTAAACATATAAGTGAGGGACTTGATCCCTGATTTAAGCCTGAGACTAAATGACATAGCTTAAGGAGAAAACATAGAGTGAGAGGAGAATTGGCCTAGGACAAGGTCTTATCCCTCTAAACTTAAGAAGTGGCCAGATATGAATCAGGAGTGTTTGGTGTCTCAAGACTAAGAAAACAGAGTGCTTCAAGAGGGAGGAAGTGGACAACTAGATGTGCTTGGAAAGGAGGAGTGTTTCTCCGGTAATAGAGGTCCCAGGTGACTCTAACAAATGCAACTGTTGTCGAGTGGGATGGGGATGGGAGGGTGGGAGAGGGGGCAACCAAATCAAGGCAGCTGAAGAATGACTGAAGGTGAGGAGGAAACAAGACAGGGAGTAAGGTCAACTTTCAAGGACTTTGGGAAGGGAGCAAAAAGATACAGTACTAACCAGAAGGAAATTTATATTTGTTTTGTTTTTATGATGATAATGACTGGAACATATTTAATTTAAATACTGATGATAAAGGGTGCTTCCCCCATGTTCGTGGGGAACAGGGAAAAGCCTGGGTGCAGAGGCAGTGGTGGCAGGTTGAGGCAATCCCCAGCAGAGATGTCTATTTTCTTTGTGCAGGAGGGAGCCAGATCATTTGCCGAGTCAAGAGAATTAAAAGAGAGGAGGGGATCTGAGCAGAGTGGAGAAGGTTTGAATTGGTCTCTGTGGAGAGCAGAACACCCATAGACTAAAAAGGGTTGTGGAGTCCTTTATACATGTTTTGTTTCTTCTGCAAGTTCTTCTCACCTCTCATTCCATAGCCAAGATTACCAAGACCCAGAGAGGGGAAGCAATTAGCCCCAATTCATAGAAAGTTAGTAGCAAGTTAGTAGCAAATTCACAGCAAGTTAGTAGCAAAGCTTTGACTGGGTTCAGGGCTTTGGGCTTCCAGTGAAGGGCTCTTCCGTCACACAGCAGCAGTCATCTTCTTAGTGTCTGCTCTTCACCGCGTGCAGCTACGTCAGGCTCTTTCCAAAAGATAGGCTCCTGGGTCTTACTAGATATTCACCCCCTCATACAAAGCCTGGCACATATCGGGAAGTGAAGCATTTTTTTTTTCAGGTTAAAATGATTATAAATCAGGTTGCCCTTCTTCTGCCTCACTCTTTTTTAAAAGGAAGTCTTCCTTTTATATAATTCCCTTCTTTCCCCTCTCAGCGCTATTTCAGAATAAGCCAGAATAGAGCAGAAAGGGTGCCTGGTCTCTTTGTCATTTAGGATAACAGATATCAATTCCTACAATACCTACTTTTCTACACTGGGACATGGATAACATATTTATGTATACACACTCCACTTTATTCTGGAAAGGATTTAACGCTTCTAGGGTATAGCAGTTGCTAAAAAAAAAAAAAAAAGTCCCTCTGTTTACTGTGGGTGTGCTAATCCTCCACATGGCTGGATTTGGCTATTACAGATTCCACTAATTAAGTCATGGTATTTCCTCAGGGGCTTGGGAACTCATTTATGTAAATGAATGCAAAATAGATGGTAAATTAGAATTCTTACCCCCTTAAACTTGTCACATTATAAAGATAGAATCAGGAATGAGTAATCATATTTATCCACTCAACAGGCTAGCTGTGCTAATAGGTTTTTGTGTTGTTGTTTTCAGTTGCATAGCTGTAACCCTGTACAAATTCCAGTAGAAGATTCATAACCACTGTAATCAGTGGCAGGCCTTTGACCAAAGGCTACTCAGGTGATGGCATCAGAGATGCAGAGATTGTAATGAATAGAACAATAAACATGTGACTGTTAGGAGACCTCTGTTCTAGGCTTTAGTTCTGTCTCTATCTTTCAGTACTACATCTTTTCTGGCTCCTAGTTTCTTGATGGTTAAGGAAAATGAAGTGTTCTTGCTGCTCTGATATGGCAAGAACTTTTGGAATCTCAACTATTTCTGGCTGTGGACTACTCCTTAAACAGCTTTGGTGTCCCCAGCCCTTTCTCCTCCCCTTACTCCAACCCCCTATATAACCTCTCTCCTCACAGAGTTCTCTCTCTCTCTGCTTCCTGTCGCTGTGTCGGCAAGGTGGGGGAGCCGAGCTAGCTCGAATACAGACTCTTATGCTTTTGCATTGGACTGGCTGGCTCCCTGATGTGGTTTCTTGGGGATCCTGAAATCTGGGCATAACATTAGGAGACCTCTGTTCTAGGCTTTAGTTCTGTCTCTATCTTTCAGTACTACATCTTTTCTGGCTCCTAGTTTCTTGATGGTTAAGGAAAATGAAGTGTTCTTGCTGCTCTGATATGGCAAGAACTTTTGGAATCTCAACTATTTCTGGCTGTGGACTACTCCTTAAACAGCTTTGGTGTCCCCTCTGGCACACCAACCAGCTGCTCATCCCCAGGGCAGTCAGCACATGCCAGGGAACAGGAGGAATATGGACTTCCTGGTCAAATTGCTCCCCTGTGGCTTGCAGGAGCTTTGAGTCTGGTCCTTGCTATGTGTTCTGGTATCTGAGTGTCTGATTGGAGCTCTCCAATGCAGGGTAAACTGATAAGTGTATTTAGTTTAGCAGCATTAAATGTTACCCATCACTATTTAACTGCTGAGCAAGACTTACTCTGAAAGACAAGTCTAAGAAACTTCATATTTGAACCTATCAATAGGCCTTGCTAGAGGATTATAACGTGAAGACAAGGCAAAGACTATACAGTAAACTGGGTGTGTGTGTGTGTGTGTGTGTGTGTGTGTGTGTGTGTGTGTGTGATGTCTGCCTGTAGCCTGTGTTTCACAGTTTCTGCTTGCATTTCCTGAGCCCTCATTATGAGTAAGGGACCATTCCAGGGCTGGGTATCCCAGGCCGGGTTGAGTGAGAGCATGAGGAGCTGGCTGTAAGGTAGGTGATTTCTATCCTCCAGCTGAGGGGACCCCAGCCTCTGGGTTAACTTGCAGTGTCAGGCCACCAGGTCCTAGGAAGGGAACTAATCCTCCAGAGGAGTAATGGTGTTCTTCCTGAAACATATGAGTTTCCAGGTTGCCAGAAAAGAATTTTTTAGAGGCAGATAAAACATGATCCCTGCCCTCAAGAAGTTCACAAATGGCTGGTCATTAAGAGGAGCTCCTTCCAAACCTTGGAAGCCCCAGGAGAGCATTCAAAATTGAGTTCCTGTAACTTAGGGGAAGAATAGATGAATTCACTGAGAACTTCAACCAAGAGATAGTAAGCTTTAAAAAGGACATAGAGCCCTGACCGGTTTGACCCAGTGGATAGAGCGTCGGCCTGCAGTCTGAAGGTTCCCAGGTTCGGTTCCCGTCAAGGGCATGTACCTTGGTTGCAGGCACATCCCCAGTAGGGGGTGTGCAGGAGGCAGCTGATCGATGTTTCTCTCTCATCGGTGTTTCTGACTCTCTATCCCTCTTCCTTCCTCTCTATAAAAAATCAATAAAATAATATATTTTTAAAATATTAATACATTTTCAAAAAAAGGACATAGAAATGATAAAAAAAAACACCAGTCAGAAATGAACAATACAATAACTGATACAAAGAATACACTAGAAAGAATCAACATCAGATTAGATGAAGCAGAGGATCAAATCAGAGATTTGAAAGACAAGACAGCATAAAAACCCAATCAAAACAACGAAAAGAAAAAAGAATTTAAAAAAATGAAGATAGTTTAAGGGACCTCTGGGACAACATCAAGCATAATAACATTTGCATCATAGAACTGCCCGAAGGAGAAGAGAGCAAGAGATTGAAAACCTATTTAAAAAAAAATAATGACAGAAAACTTCCCTAAGGAAGTGAAGGAAAAAGACACACAAGTTCAGGAAGCATAAGGATCCCAAGCATGATAAACCCAAAGAGGCCCACACCAAGACACATCATAATTTAAATGGCAAATATTAAAAATAAAGAGAGAATCTTTAAAGCAATAAGAGCAAGACAACCTACAAGAGAGCTCTCATAAGGCTGTCAGTTGATTTCTCAACAGAAATTTCCAGGCCAGAAGAGATTGGCACAAAATATTTAAAGTAATGGAAAACAAGAACCTACAACCAAATTACTCTACCCAGCAAGATTATCATTTGAAACTGAAGGACATACAAAGAACTTTCCAGAAGAGAAAAAGCTAAAGAAGTTCCTCATCATCAATCCAGTATTACAAGAAATGTTAAAGGGGCTTCTTTAAGAAGAAGAAACAAGAAAAGAAACATATAACTATATACCTATCAATAATCACTTTAAATGAAATTGGATTAAATACTCCAATCAAAAGACATAGGGTAGCTGCTATATGCACTCAAGTTTCCTCATTGGTATATCACTATATTTTTGTCCATCTCCCCTCACTAGATTTACTTTACGCATGAAATATTAATTACTAAAGCATTCTCGGTACAATAATAACATATATTAAAGTTATTTAAAAGGGTATTTCCTTCTCTCGAGGTGTTTTTACTTGTGGAGATGTACCTACAGTGTTTGGACAGGTTATGGTCTGAACCTGTGGTCCCATGTGGCTAAGTGATATAAGCTGCTGGAGGTGCAGCAAGTAAACAAAGCTTGATTAGGTGCATGTAATTGAGTAGATTCGAAACCCACAAGAATGTTGTAAACATCTTGACCACACCCTTACTTTGCCTGGTGGAATCTATATGAATAATAGACAAATATGTAAATTGACCATCCCTCTGCAACAGCCACAGCCAATCAGGAGTGAGTATGCAAATTAACCCAACAAAGGTGGCAGGCCTGTGGGCAGCGTGAATGCACGCAGGCTCCGAGCAGCCGGGGATGAGGTGGTCTGCCCACCAGCCTGCCATGTAGCCAGGGTAACATGGCGGACATCCCCGTGACCCCGCCTGCTTTGAGCCTGTGGCCAACCGCGCACGCCGGTGCTGAGCAGCCAGGGTTCTGGGGATGCCACTGGAGTGTCTGCTCCTGTCAGCCTGGCCTGGGGTGGCTGGAGTTCCCAGTCCTTTTGGTTTCTGCAGCCCCTGGACTGGAAGTGGAAACCAAGAGCGCGGGGAGCACCAGGAATGCTGGGAATCGTAGTTCTGGTGGCAGACACATTGCGGGATCTCCTAGACACTAGAGCAAAGTTAGCCTGGAGCAAGTTACTGTTGCGGGTGGGGGGTGAAGGGAAAGCAAAGGTGAGAGACATAAGTAAAGTCAGAGTGTTGAGGAAAAATTAAAAGGAAGATAGCCTGCAACTTCTAGGAAATCTCCACCAATGGAGCAAAGAAAAGAAAAAGACCTCTATTATTCTGTGAGTACCAAACCAAACTGGGTTGGGGTCTCAGACAATTTGCTCATATGATTGCAAAGACAGACAGAAACTCCTGGATTGAAGAGGGCTCCCCTGAGGGCTCCCAGATTGGAGAGGGTGCAGGTCGGGCTGAGGGACCCACCCCCCATGCACAAATTTTGTGCACCAGGCCCCTAGTCTGGCTATAAAATAAAGACTCGGCTTGCAGGCTGTGGTGCTGTCTCTCCATCAGAGAGGGCAGCATCCCACCTAGCCCCAGCTTTCTTCTCTTGTCTGTCTTTTCTTTCTTTTTTTTTTTAAATTTTTTTTATTGCTTAAAGTATTACAAAGGGTATTACATATGTGTCCTCCCCCCCCCACCCCCCACCCTTTGTCTGTCTTTTCTTAATCCTTCACCACCCCTTCTCAGACTCACTGAACCTGGCCGTGCTGATGCGGCACATTTACTCACAACACTTTTGACACCAAATGTGTGTTTTTCCACGCCAAGAATCAGTTTTCTAACTCTCCAGACACCAATTGGGTGTTCTATAATTCTATTCTATTCTGAAACTACCTGGAATTAGCTTAGACTCCACCAGTTTAAGGACAGCCCCACAAGACTGCCCCATTTCAGAAAATATTGGGTCTCACACTTCTGTCCAACTTGGCTACAAAGTTGGTGTTCCCATACTCCTCCCACTTCAGGTTTGATAATTTGCTTGAATGGCTCACAGAATTCAGGAAACACTTCACTTATTTACTATCACTGGTTTATTATAAGAAATACTAATGAACAGCAGGATGAAGAAGTACAGCCCGACCAGTGTGGCTCAGTGTGGTTGAGCCTCAACCCATACACCAAAAGATCTTTGGTTTGATTCTGGTCAGGACATATGCCTGGGTTTCGGGTTCGATCACTAGTGTGGGGCATGCAGGAAGCAGCCAATCAGTGATTCTCTCTCATTATTGATGTTTCTATTGCCCTCTCCTCCCTTCCTCTTTAAAATCAATAAAAATATATTAGATGGAGAAGAAGAAGAAGGAGGAGGAGGAGGAGGAGGAGGAGGAGGAGGAGGAGGAGGAGCAGGAGGAGGAGGACATAGGATGAAGTCCAGAAGGGTCCTGAGCACAGGATCTTCTGTGTCTATGGAGCTGGGGTGGATATGTTTGCCAAGCTGGAAGTTCTCCAAGTCCTAGGCTTTAATGGAGGCTTCATTACATTAGAATAATTGATTAAATCAGTTGGCCATTGCTGATTAACTCAATCTCCAACTCTTCTTCCCTCCCCAGAGTGGGAGAAGGGTCCTGAAAGTTTCAACCCTCTAATCACAAGATTGGTTTCTATGGCAACCAGCCCCATGCAGTAGTTATCCAGGGCCCACTAGTCATCTTATTAGTATAAACCCAGGTATGGTTGAAAGGGGCTTATTATGAATAAAAAACACTCCTCTCACTCAGGAAATTCCAAGGGTTTTAGAAACTCTTGTGTCAGGAATCAGGTAAGAACACCAAATGTATATATTCCTTATTATATCATAATGTCACACCTTCCCCTTATTTGCTGAAAATAAAGAATGAGTGCTACCTGTGCCAACTTTTAAAAATAGAGACTCTCCAGTGAACATTTACCACATGTCATTATTTTGTATTCTATTGTTAGGACAGGGAACCATATGAGAATCTACTTATAAATCATTTACAGTCATACCTTCCAAAAATGCACATATGTACATATACATATGTATACAATTTTGCATGCAATCTGAGAGGCTCACAGACAGCTGAGACTCGAAGTCTCCAAGTTAAGAAACCCTGTCCTTGTGTGTCCAGCAGACAAGTGTTGTCTACAGAGAATTGTGACAAAATTCTATAACCTCTACATTGCTAGGAAGGAAGAGAAAGTATGAAATACATTTCAATGAGGAATCTGTATGGATTTTGGAAGGACTTAAATGGTAAGATCACAAAAGGCTCTCTATATATCTATATATATAAAAAGCCAGTGTCCGTGATGACCGTGATGATCAAACAACCAGTTACCATGAGTGCTGGTGGGCGGGGCAGTGAACGTGACGAGCAGTGGCGGGCTATCACGCGCAATTTCACGTGCTGGGCCTCTAGCACACTATAAAATGCTGTATAAATGTAAGGGACTCAGTCTCCATTTGTGTACATATTATGACAGCGAGCTGAAAGTGGAGGAGAACTGTGGGCTCTCCTTCTCCCCACCACATGCAGTTGGCCCTTGCTGGACAAGTCTTTAAGGCAGCCAGCACTGTTCAAGGGCCTACAATGTGTCAGGCACTGTGTGGGGCATCTGGCAGAGAGAAGAAAGATCATGAGGGCTCTTGCCCTGGAGGGAAGTTTATAACCTGGGGGGAAAGGGAAATGGAAGAGGAACAGACATATATGTAAAAAATATATCACACTAATAAAGAATCAATGCTGTGTTAAAATAGACTTGTGGAAATCTGTGGAGAAAGGAGGTGACACTAATTTTGCCTGTAGGTGGAACTTCAAGGGAGCCCTGAAGAATGAGAAGAATGTTCAGGCAAAGTTTTCTATTTTTCCCCCTCTAGGAAGAAAGAATTCCTGGATCCCTCTACCTGCCCCCACTAGTCTTATCACCTGGGGCTCTGTACCAGCTATTCCAAAAAGATAAAAGGCCAAAGTACGAACAAACTTCTCTCCAGTAATACATAGAAGTGGCCACCATGTGCCAGGAACTCTGCCAAGTGTTTTCCAACTGCTATCTCTAGTTCTGACAACAACCAAACGGTGGTGAGTGTTATCCTGTTTACCGAGGAAATTGGGTTCAGGGCTGGAACTTGTCTCAGCCACACAGCTAGTGAGTGGCTAAGCCAGGACTGAAGCCGACTCTAGCTTCAAAATCCACTTTCTTTCTCTATGCCAGATGGCTGCTTTGGGCTCATGTAATTTCTTATGATGCTCTGTGGTGCACTCAAACACACACACACACACACACACACACACACACACACACACACACACACACCTAGCAGACATTTAATACTTGGTTAGTGAATAAATGTAAAGAAAAGAATAAAAGACTAAATTTACCAATGGGAGCAGCTACTATTCTGTATCCTATAGAATGATTTCTGTTCCTTACTACTGCTATATCAGCAGTCAGACCCCAGGGCAGAGGGACACTCCCCAAACTCAAGAGAAAGTCACCCTCTCTACTGTGGCTTCACTGTCTTCCTTCCTTCCTTTTTTCTTTCTTTCTCCTTCCTTCTTTCCTTTTTTTCCTCCTTTCTTTCCTTCCTTCTTTCTTTCTTTCTTTCTTTCTTTCTTTCTTTCTTTCTTTCTTTCTTTCTTTCTTTCTTTCTTTCTTTCTTTCTTTCTTTCTTCTTTCCTCCCTTCCTTCCTTCCTTCCTTCCTTCCTTCCTTCCTTCCTTCCTTCCTTCCTTCCTTCCTTCCTCCCTCCCTCCCTCCCTTCTCTCTCTCTCTCTCTCTCTCTCTCTCTCTCTCTCTCTCTCTCTCTTTCTTTCTTCATTTCTTTTGTTTATTTTACTATGGAAAATTTCTATCATAAACAAAAGGAGAGAAAATAATACAATGAACCCCCATGATCATATCACGCAGTCATAACAATTAATAACTCATGTTTTATCACTAATCCCTCTCTGGATTATTCTGAGGCAGATGATATCATATCATTGTCAACCATAAAGTTTCAGTACAGTTGTTCCCCTTTATCCTCAGTTTCAATTTCCACGGTTTCAGTTACCCATGCTCACCACAGTCTGAAAATGAAAATGTTAAATGGAAATTTCCCAAAATAAGCAATTCATAAGTTTTAAACTCCTCACTGTTCTAAGTAGCATGAGAAAATCTCTTGCTGTCTGGCTCCCCGCCACCCAGGACGTGAATCATCCCTTTGTCCAGGATCTCTATGCTATATATGCTACCATCTGTCCATTAGTCACTCAGGGGCCAGCTCAGTTATCAGATCCACTGTGGAGGTTTTGAAGTGCTTGTGTCCAAGTAATCCTTATTTTGATTAATAATGGTCCCAAAGCGCAAGAGTAGTGATGCTGGCAATTTGGTAGTTGATCAGATATATTTTCACAAGACTTCTTCATGAAGTCACCAGGAGTCACCTAGTATCTGATGATATCTATTTGTCTTTTGATAATCATTAATGATCAAAGTCCAAGTCCATTACTTCACTAGGGATTGCAAAGTGGTGATAAATTCATCCTCCTACTCCTTTTTAGTTTAATAGCTGGAATACATCAGAAAGAGAAGCTTTTCCTGATCACCTATGTGATTAATCTAAAATATATTGATCATTCATTGGAAGGGTAAAATAATTGATTCTTTCTATTTACTAGATTTCAAAATATTGTAACGAATGGATCTTCAGCACCAACCAAAGGGGACCAATAAGATTTAATTTTAAAAAAATTACTTGAAACCTATCTGATCTTATTAACTAGTATCACCCCAATAAATTTAATTTAATAAATAAATTATAATTAATATTAATTTATGGTTTAAAACATATTTGATGAGTTTCAATCCATTGCAGTTATAATTCTTATTGAATTATATTGTCCCATCTTTGGTTAGTGGGAGGCTCTTCAAGTTGACTCCTGATGTATCCTGCAGCTGTATATTTGAGGACAATCCAGGGCAAAGCTGGCCACCTCCCTATGGATGTCACCCTACTGTCCTTAATAGCTTTTTTACTATCTGGTGTGTAATGTGACGTTCCAGGCTCACTTGGAATATTTCCTTCCCAGGACTCTACACCTGGAATCACCCATTTTTTCCAAGGAGCTCTGGATACTTTTAGCGAATGGCACCAAGAGACCGCATTCTAGGTGCAAAAAGTTCTTGCTCCTGAATGGGTGGCGATTTCTAGAAAAAAAATTTTTTTTTACAAGAAAATACATTATGAGTTCATACTGATATTTCTATTTCAAATTCAAGACTAATGGCTTTCTATTTAACTTTATCTTATATCCATACCTCCATTCTCTTATGTCAAGAATCCCAGTTTTCAAAACAACCAATGTTAATTATTCATTGCTTTATTCCACCATATATACAAATGGTCTTAGCATAACAAAAGCAATCCTACCATATTTCACTTTTCATTACTAAAAACAATTTAGTTTTGGTTTGTGTTTTTTTAAAAAAATTTTTTTTTCTAGTTAAACAATGATTTTATTGCTCGAGTACATAGATATTTTATGTAACCAGTGCAGAGGCTGTGGATGACTCGTATTTCCAATTGGGGGGCAGGACTCATTTGGTCTTATAATATCGAGCCAATCGGTGAATACGGCTCTCAATCAGAATCAGACGGAATTTAGCATCCTTATCCTTTCTGTTCCTCTCAAGATGCTTTCGAACTGCATCAGTTTTCTTAATTAAATGGTAGAAATCCTCAGGAAGGTCAGGAGCAAGCCCTTTAGACTTAAGAATTCTCAGGATCTTATTGCCCGTCACAAAACGTACTTGTGCAACACCATGCGAGTCTCTCAGGATCACACCGATTTGTGAGGGAGTCAGGCCCTTCTTGGCCAGTTTGTAGATCTGTTCCTTCACGTCGTCAGACGTCAATTTCAGCCAGGTGGGGACGCTGCGGAGGTAGGGCAGAGCCAACTGGGACAGGCCCTTCCCAGGAGCGTGCATGCGACCCATGATGGCGGCAGACTGGCAGTAGAAAAGAGCTAAAATTTTTAATATTTATTAGTTGAGAGAGAGAGAGAGGGGGAGAGAGAGAGACATCAGTTTGTTGTTCCACTTATTTATGCATTCATTGGTTGATGCATTCTTTATGTGCCCTGACTGGGGTCAAACCCACAACCTTGGTGTACAGAGATGATGCTCTAAGCAGTTGAGCCGCCTGGACAGGGCTGGCTTGGTTCTAGGGGATATCACATGAGGACGGCACATTCAAATTCCCGAGTCTTAAGCTGACTGAAATAATTCCTCATATGTAGTGATGCCACCAACTTGTAAAACAAGTTTATTTGGTTTGGTTTTGTCAAATCTGAATTTTTAAAAAAATATATATTTTATTGATTTTTTACAAAGAGGAAGGGGAGAGGATAGAGAGTTAGAAACATTTGATGAAGAGAGAAATATCTACTAGTTGCCTCCTGC
>NW_005871062.1:1624485-1648862 GCF_000147115.1 Myotis lucifugus
GGCATAACTGTGATTTCATGCCCTTGGTATTTTTAATTTTTAGGGGATATTTCAAATTTTGTTAGTTGTATAATCGGTTATGTTTAAATTATTAACACCTAAGAAATTGGGTGAAGGGTACATATAATATGCTGTAGTATTTTATAGTTTTTTTTACATGTATGAGATTATTTCAAATTAAAATATTAAAAATTAAAAATTAATAAACTATTAATTGAAATGTGTATGCATTACATGAAAAATCTCCTAATTGCTTCTAGCATAATTTATTAAATTGTGCTAAAATTTACAAGGGTTCAATTAAAAAATATCTTAATTCTAAATGATATAATACAAAATATATAATAGTGCAGTTATTAGCACTTATCTGAAAATAAAAATTTAAAGAAGTGAATTTATAGAAGGAATTAGCCAAAGAATATATATGCACAACCCATGGACACAGACAACAGTGTGGTGATGGCCAGAGAGAAGTGGGGGGCAAGAGCTGGGTAGAGGGGGCAAAAGGGGGGAAATAGGGACATCCTATATAATAATAAAAGGCTAATATGCACATTGACTGAACAGCAGAATGACCGGTTGCTATTATGCGCACTGGCCACCAGGGGGCAGACACTCAATGCAGGAGCTGCCCCCTGGTGGTCAGTGCACTTCCATATGGGGAGTGCCACTCAGCCAGAAGCTGGCTCATGGCTGGCCAGCGCAGTGGTGGTGGCAGGAGCCTCTCCCACCTCCATGGCAGCACTAAGAATGTCCAACTAACGGTTTAGACCCGATCCCTTGGGGGCCTAAGCCTTTAGTCGGACATCCCCCGAGGGCTCCCTGACTACCAGAAGGATGTCTGACTGCAAGCTTAGGCCTGATCCCCCGGGGAGTGGGCCTAAGTTGACAGATGGACATCCCCCAAGGGGTCCTGGACTGTGAATGGGCGCAGGCCGGGCTGAGGGACCCCCCCTCCCCCGAGTGCACAAATTTATGTGCACCGGGCCTCTGGTATATAATATATTCATATCTCTCCAATGATAGCATATGATAATAATATTTTTTTTATCTGGCACTTCACACATAATGATATATCTTGATGGTCACTCCATGCAATATAGAAATATTCCTTTCTTTTCCCAGCTGCATAGTACTCTGTCGTGTATTGGCACCCTCTTTATCTATCAGTCCCTATTATAGCCATTGCTGATTTCCAGTCTTTTGCTACTTCCAATAATGCTGCAATGAAGAGCCTTGTGTGTATTACTTAATTCTTGTATTTTTTGACCATATGTCTTTAAGATGGATTCTTAGAAGGGAAATTTCTGAGTCAGAGGGTATAAATGTCTATGTAAAATTGCTAGATAGTGCCACTAACCAGGAAACTGATTTCTATTGTATATTGAATTACAGTTGTAAAAATACAATGAAGGGAAGAAATCAAGACCTCCCTGAAGAGCTGACATCCACCTCTTTGACAGAGTGACCTACCTTGACAGGAGACTCATTCAGTGCTGCCGAAATGATTAGGGGGCTCCCCATGCCTCCTTGTAGAAGGGCGCCTCCCAAGTCCTCCTCCGAGACAGGGTGCCACTTTGCCTTCCTGCGCCACTGCTTCTGTTGCCCCAGCCTGCCTCACCGGCTCGATAAAAGAAAGTCAGTAGACATGTTAAAGCAAAATCAGCCTTGTAAAGCAGAATCTTCCAGATAATTTATATTTATCAAAATTTTATCAAATTTATCAAAGTCAGCCCTCTCCCTCAGGAAAGGGAATTGAGATCAGGAGATTGTGCCACGCGGCCTGCAGCCCGACGCTGAGAGAGGTCAGCCAGGGCAGAGCCGGCCACCTGGAGAGGCGGCAAAGTCCAGTCCGTGTTTCTCCCAGAGCTGTTCTTTCAGCCTCCCGTGACATCAAGGATTTTCTGGAGAGCAAGCAGCTTTTGTTTGCCAAAGTCTCCCTTCAGGGCGGGTGTGTTTGCATCTGCTGCAGGCTCTGCTTGGTGAAGTGCAGAAATGCCCAGCCAGAGCCATGCTTGTGCCTGAAAAATGATGGCACCATCTCTCGTCTCCTCCACCAGACTTTGCCACTGTCTGCCCTGATTGTCACCATGTGTGGGAAGACCTTGCTTTGCATACAAAGCTGCCAGCTTTCTGAAGATGGGGATCACGTATGCATCACCACCCTGCACCCCTCGGTCCCTGGGATGAACAGCTGAGGAAACTAAAGCCACTCTAAAGTGGGAATGTCCAAGGCTCTTGTAAAGATTGACAGAGGCACGGTTGTGACATGAAGCCTTCTGTACAGTATGACGTCAAATACAATTATTGTTACTGTTTGAAGAGGCACTTGAATAAGCGATGAGCAAATGAGTAAACAAATGAGGTAGTGTGAAAAGAAAAGTATGGTGCGAATGAGTGTTCCAGGAATTTGGATTCCTGTGGGGGATGGGCCACTGCAGAAGGGAGACTGGAGGATGGGAAGATTTGGCTATGTTGGCATTCATATGCCAGTAGGAGTGGGGAAAATTTCTAGGAAGGGGAAAACTGCACCGGCAGTTTGACAACAAGCACTGTTTGCAGCAACATCCTCGTCAGAGGAGTTCTATAAGGAAGTTGAGAAAAATAGGGTCCAAAGGTAGCTAACATCAATCAGTCACTTTGCGCTGGGAACTGAACTAAGTGCTTTACCTGGGCGACCTCATTTAATCCTCAGGGCAGCCCCATGGGGTGGTTACTATTCTGATCATCCTCAGCTAACAGATCAGGAAATTGAGACACTGAAAGGTTAATTAACTTACCTGAAGGCTCGGGAGAGCCCAACCGTTCAGTGAGTGTCCAACTAGGACTTTGAACTGCCACAGGCAGAGGAGAGCCACTGAAGCACAGGAGTGACGTGGCTATCTTGGTGCTTCAGAAAAAAGCAATACGGTATCATAGTTTGGAGTTTGGACTTTGGCACCAAACTACCTGGTGTTTAAAAATTCCAGTTCTGCCACCACTTGAGACATATTATTTATCTGCCCTGTGCCTCAGTTTCCTCGTCTATAAAATGGGGGTAATAAAAGCACCCAGCTTTCAGGGTTTTTTTGAGGAGCAAATGAGAGATAGTGAATGTAGACGAGTGGCAATTGTTAGCTCTGGTCAGTATGTTAGCTGTCTGCTAGATGGACCCGGAGAGAGGTCAGAGGCAGGGAGGCCACGGGAGGCTGGACTGAAGCAGTGCTGCCCAAGGTGATGGCAACTGGACTAAAGTAAGATATTTTAAAGTAAGATTCCATAGGATTCATTAACTGGAAGTGTGGGGTAAAAAAGTAATAGCTAATGGCTCTCAGATCCCCAGTCCCACTGAATGGGAAGAAACGGGCTCTTGATAGCAGCAGCAAAACTAGGAAAGGAGCTACTTTAGACCGCATTTTCGCATTTTGGGGAGGTATGGGGGTGTTAAGAGGACCTTGGGTTCTATTGCCAGCTCTGCTACCAGCTGGCAAAGTCTCCTTCCTTCTCTGGGCCTGTTTTCCCATCAGTAAAACGAAGCTTTTGCACTTGAGATCTCAAAATTCCCAAGTTAGATATTTTCCAGTTTTGCCTGGGAGTGCCCTAAAGGGAGAATGATTCTGAAGGCCTGGCTCTTAAGCATTTTAAGGTTCAAGAGTAGGTGATAGGAGGAAGGTAGTAATATAAGTAGAGGACGCCGTGCCCTTATTTTTTTTTTCTTTGCACCTGCTTAAACGCTGTACCTCGATCTCTGCAATCGCCCTCTCAGCCAGGCTCTCCAAAACAGCCTGTCCCGTAGATCCTGGCACCTGTCAGGAGATTCTGGGGACCCGTGTCAGAGAAAGTTAAGTTCATTGTTTATTTGATTTTGCCACACGCTCTTTCACTTAATTGGTTCCTGACTGGGCTTTGTTTTCCTACCAGATTAGAGAAGAAAGGGGAGGTTGTTTTTAAAGTTCACTGTCCTTAGCACTGGCATCAGAGATACAGCGACAGTGAAACTGGAACCCTTGGTGGTGGCAGCAGCTCAGAAGAGCTTGTGTTTACCCAGAGGGTGCACCTGAGAGGGCAGAGCATTATGTGCCAGGTGTGTGCCTGGAACCGGCCTTGTGCAGGTGCACGCCAAGCGCCTTCCATTCAGGACGGCCGTAGGCGAATGGGCAGACACTCTTCTGAAAAAAGAGCTACATTTTGAAATAGCGTTTCACAAAAAATAAATAGGATGACAAAACTGAGGCTGAACAATGAACATGTTGAGTGCATTCAATCAACCTAGATAGAAATAGACACCTGGGGATACATTTGTTTCAAATACAATACCACTTACACAACATAGCCGGATAGCATTACAGAGCGGGTACCCCCTCCTCCTTTTTTATTTATTTACTAAAGGTCCAGTGCACAAATCTGTGGGGTCCCTCACCTGGTTTGTGGGGATCAGGCTGAAACCGGCAGTCCAACATTTCCTGAGGGGTCCTGGGGTGCGAGAGGGTGCAGGCCAGGCTGAGGGACCTCACCGGTGCACGAATCCATGCACTGGGCCTCTAGTATGCATATAAGATCTTTGGTTAATCTCTTCCCACTTTCCCCCATCCCCCTCCCCCTTCCCTCTGAGATTCATCAGTCTGTTCTATGTTTCCATGCCTGTGGTTTCTGCTCCTGTGTTGAGTGTCTGCCTCCTGATGGTCAGTGCGCATCATAGCTACCGTACAGTCGGCTGGTCGGCCGGTCGGCTGGTCAGCCAGTCACTTAGGCTTTTATATATAGAGATTTTTTTTTTTTTTTAGCTTGGCATCTGTGCCTAATCCATTTTCCTCAGGTTGTGACAATATTTAGAATTAAACTTAGGAATTAAAAATTAATTCTACCATATCGTGATTGATAGTCATTTTAAAAACTTTAATTGATTCTCAGACTTAATGATTAGAGGAGACTTTGATATTAAGTAGGCTTCTTTCAGCTCACACAGAATCACTGGTATTATTCATGTCGGCAAATATTTATTGAGAGTGGTGGCGGAGAGGCGAGTCAGAGCGCCAGAGGGATCTGGAGACAGAGTGAGCCAAGCCAGGGTCAGGGCAGCAGTGGGTCCCTTGGAGGTGGGGCCAGTGGGACTGCAATGGGCAAGGAGATCGAGACCATCTCCCTGGGAGATGGAGGGACATTCCCCAAGAAGAACCAGATGTGTGCAGTGCACTACACAGGAATGCTCCAAAATAGAAAGAAATTTGATTCCAGAGACAGAAACAAACCATTCAAGTTCAGAATTGGCAATCAGGAAGTCACCAAGGGTTTTGAAGAGAGTGCAGCCCAGATGAGCTGGGGGCAGAGGGTGAAGCTGACCTGCACCCCTGATGTGGCCTATGGAGCCACAGGCCACCCCGGTGTCATCCCTCCCAATGCCACCCTCATCTTTGACATGGAGCTGCTCAACTTAGAGTGAAGGCAGGAAGGAACTGTAGCTGGAGATGGCTGCTGCTCACCCTCCTAGCCTGCTCTGGCACTGGGACGGCTCCTCCTGCTTGGGGTTCTTGATCAGTGTGCTAACTTCGCTGCCCCACGACCTTATCCATTCTCTCTGCCCAAGTTGCTCTGTGTTGGTCATTGTTCATGTGCATCTTGGCTTGAGGAAACTTCGGTTGCACATCAACATTTCAGGTTGTATGCATGTAGTGATGCATGTAGTAGCCATTCTTGGTCACAGAACACAGATTTCTTGTTTGTACAATCTACACTGCCTTACCTTCACTTAAGCCAGACACACAAGGTACTCAGACATGAAATGTACATGGCGTACACAGAGGGACTTGAGCCAGTTGCCTTTGCTGTCACTTTCTCTCTTAGAAATTGTTGGCTGCTTACTTACAAACTGTCCTCTTTGGAAATGGCATGTAAAATAAAGGCTCTGTGTTTGACAAAAATAAAAAAAAAATTATTGAGCATTTTTGTTGTTGTTAATCCTCACCCGAGGATATATTTTCCATTGATTTTTAGAGAGAATGGAAGGGGAGGGAGGGAGAGAGAGAAAAAGAGAGAGAGAGATAGAGAGAGAGAGAGAGAGAGAGAGAGAGAGAGAGAGAGACATCAACTTGTTGCATTAGTTATGCATTCATTAGTTACTTCTTTTATGTGCCCTGACCGGGATTGAACCTGAAACCTTGGCATATTGGAATGATGTTCTAACCAACTGAGCTAGCCAGCCACAGCAATTTGCTATTCTTTAATTGTTATTATTATTTTTAAAAATATGTTTTTATTGATTTTAGAGAGAGAGGAAGGGAGAGGGAGAGATAGAAACATCAATGCGAGATATACATTGACTGGCTGCCTCCTGTACACCCCATATTGGAGAACGAGCCTGCAACCTGGGCATGTGCCCTGATTGGGAATCCAACTGGCGACCTCATGGTTCATGGGACAATGCTCAACCACTGAGCCACACCGGCCAGCTAGACTAGTCTATAAACTATTGGATGGGAGCAGTGTTTTTGTCCTGTTGTTTCTCCAGTGCTTGGCTTATTCTAAAACACACAGTAGTCATTTGGTAAATAGTTCTTTAATGAATGATATGAATGATGGCAATACCACAAAAAGGAAGACTTTTTTTAAGGAAACTCTCATTGAACCTCTTTTCCTTATGTCTGGCTAACCAGAAATATGTGAGCAGTGGTGATGGTTTGTCACTATGAATGGAGACCAGTAATGGTTCAGATAACCTTGCACTAAAAAAGGAATGAGATTGTTCCTCAGAGAAGAGAAGAATTTTGTGATTTGAGAAAACTTTCTGAAAGGCCCAGGTGTGCAACATGCTGAGGATGGAGAAAGAAAACCTGGCCACATTTTGTCCTAGTTTTTCAAAATCCCTTCCCAGTCAGTCCATTTGTTCATCTACAACTTGAGGTCACGGTAAGATGATACACACATGTTTACAATGAAATGTTGCTAGCAAAACACTCAGAGTTTAGCCTTGGTTCTGGTCAAATTTAGCAACAAATACCCACATCCACACTTGGAGATGCGAGTGGATCTCATAAATACTAGATCAGGGTCTCCTTCCAAAGCTTAGAAACTGCAGAGTAAGAAGCTGGGGGAAAGAAGGCGGAGGAGGGTATGAGGGGGATAAATGGTGGAGGACAGAGGCTTGACTTGGGGTGGTGAATACACAGTACCGTGTATAGATGATGTGTTGTGGAGTTGTGCACATGAAACCTGTATAATTTTGTTAACCCGTGTCACCCCAATAAATTCAATGAAAAGAGGAAAAAAAAAGACAAACAAACAAACTGAAGAGTGGCTGTTTATGGAACCCATCACAGAACCCCACTGTGCGCTCAGCATTCTGGGTTCGTCTTACCTACAATCACACACTCAGAACAAGATGAAACCCAGTGGGCCCAACGCACAGGTGGGGGAGGGGGTCTTAGGAAAACACAGCTGCAAGTCTGAGCTTGTGTGTAAATGTTTCTTTGCCTCATGCACATGCTGTTTGCTGATTTGCTTGGCTCTAGAAGCTAAGCTTTTGAGCTTTAAACTTAATCCTGAAAGACCTGAACTGGTGCCTCTTAATTATGCCTGTGATGTAGTAAATCAACACCTTATTAGGAAGTCATTCACATATTCAATATTTAGGAACTTATTGCAAGAGAATTGCAACATATAAAGCCCTCAGGCTGGAAGAGATACTGCTAATCTGTTTTGTGTACAGAGCAGAGCTAGCTGACATTGTGCAAAATAGGGCTGAGCTACCAGTCCTGTACCCATTCAAATATTTCATCAAACTAAAACACAACCTTCTATTTTATTTATTTATTTTTCAAAATTGTATATTTTTATTTATTTCAGAGAGGAAGGGAGAGAGAGAAAGAAAGATAGAAACATCAATGATCAGAGGAAATCATTGATTGGCTGCCTCCTGCACACCCTCTCCTGGGAATCAAGCCCGCAGCAACTTGGGCATGTGCCCTTGACCAGAATCGAACCCGGGACCCTTTAGTCCTCAGGCCGACGGTCTATCCACTGAGCCAAACCGGCCGCTAGGGCAAATCCAACCTTTTAAATAATGAAAACACCCAGTATAATTCTCCACCCCACCTTTCGTACATATCTTTTATCCCTCTTTGTGGTCTTCTTTATTAAGACAAATTGAAATTAAGTCCTGATTTGCGGAGAGCAAAATTTCCAGGATTGAGTACCTTCTCTGTGCCAGGCACTGCTCTGGGCACTTGAAATATATCAGCAAATAAAACAAAGACCTCTGCCTTTGTGGAGCTTATATTCTAATGGGGAACTTTAACAATAAACAAAAGTAGAATAAACAGAAAATTGTATAGGTTGTTGGAAGGTGACAATTGATAAGAAAAAATAAGCAGTAAGACCGAGTATTGTTAGGGGTGGTGGTGGAGGGAGCTGCAGTATTAAACAGGTGGTCAGTCACATGGAAAGACCTGAGCAGACGCGAAGAAGGTGAGGCAGTTAGCGAAGCAAGTACTTGGAGAAAGAGCACTGCAGGAAGGACCAGCAGAGCAAAGGCCCCAATGTTGTGTGTGCTGCTTGTGTCAGTAGAACCCCGAGAGACCATGTGGCAGGTGAGGAGTAAACCAGGTAGGCTGTTAGAGGGGATATCAGAGAAGAAAAGAGGAGGGGAAGCAGGGCAGGTGGGCTGTGGACTTGCACAAGGATGTTTGTTGGCTTGTTGAGTCAACATAGAAACTGGAAGATGTCAAGTGACTGACAGACAAGGCTGGTTCTTTGAATAAGCAGAGTGGTAACCTGGGAATCAGATCCAGACTTTGCCTCTGCCTCTATCACTAAGTAAATTGCCTGACCTTTTTCAATAAACAGAGTGATAATCTGGGAATCAGACCTAGACTTTGCCTCTGCCTCTACCAGTAAGTAAATGGGCAGGCCTCTTTCAGAGCGTTTGTCTTCAGGGTTGAATTAGATCACTCCTAAATCTCTTTTCAGTTCTAAAATCCTATGACTTCAGGCAGCCATCTCCAACATATGATTTGAGCAGCAAGGTAATATCTAGAAGTCCAAAGTTCTCACACCTCTGCTGCCAGGAGACCTAAAATCTCCAGACAAACCAAGGCGTCAGACTTTCTGGAGTCATGGGACCCTTTAGGAAAAGTTGGACAAGAGCTATACAACATTTCTCCAGAAAAAAACAGAGCTACTACTGTGCACAGGATGTTGCTCACAGCTGTGGGGAATTTATGGGGTTCTTGAAGCATAACCATGGAACTCCCCATCCTAAATGACCTGTGGGTTCTTCTATACATCGTCCATTAAAATATTTTGCCCTACTGGCATGGCTCAGTGGTTGCTCATCGACCTATGAACCAGGAGGTCAGGGTTCAAATCCTGGTCATTGCACATGCCTGGGTTGCAGGCTTGATCCCCAGTGTGGGGCATGCAGGAGGCAGCCAATTGGTGATTCTCATCATTGATGTTTCTATTTCTCTCCCTCTCCCTTCCTCTCTAAAATTAATAAAAATAGACTTTAAAATTTTTTAAAGTTAGTATTTTACTATTCTATCTATCTATCTATCTATCTATCTATCTATCTATCTATCTATCTATCTTTGTTGTTTTGTTGTTGATAAATTTGCTTTATCCCAAAATACTTACCACAAGTATCTAACATATTCCCTAAATGGTTTTGTTTTTTGAGTGTTTATTTTCAAGATGCTGACTTTTTGGAAGAGTTCAGACCACAGTTTTCTTGTAGAGTAGACTGTCCCCACTTCTGGATTTGATTGATTCTTCCTTACTAGTGTCTAACTCCTTCCTCTATCTCCTGCATGCCCTGTAAACAGGAAGTTAATGTTAATGGAAAATTGTGAGTTTAATTAGATTAAAGCACAATGTACTCTGGGAAGGGGTAATCCATTTTCTAGATACTGACTAGATTAAATGCCGTTTTAGGTGTTGGCACTTTAGAGGAGCATTGTTATCCTTACGACTCCATCCCTAATGTTTACCCACTGAGGGAGGGTTACAATGAGTGGGAGACAGAGGCAAGCTTTCCATAGCAGGAAGAGGAGCAGCACTGAATTTGGAGTTTACCCCTGAAGTTGATCATTTTCATTCCATGGCCCTCAGTTTCTCCATCTAAATATCTATTGGATTTCCCTTTTAATGTATTGTTGGGCTCAAATGAAATAATAGATCAGGAAATTCTTTCCTTGTAAAATGAGAAGAAAAGAATGCTAACATGTGACTTGAGCAGCAGGGAAATATTTACATGGAAGCATCTCTTCTTCAGGGACTGACACCAAGTGTAGAGATGTCCTAATTCATCTCAAGTAAGCAAATTATGAAGGTATGTATGTATGTATGAATGTATGCATTTATCCATCCATCCATCCATCCATCCATCCATCCATCCATCCATCTAGAGCAGCGGTTCTCAACCTGTGGGTCGCGACCCCTTTGGCGGTCGAACGACCTTTTCACAGGGTTGCCTAAGACCATCCTGCATATCAGATATTTACATTATGATTCATAACAGTAGCAACATTACAGTTATGAAGTAGCAACGAAAATAATTTTATGGTTGGGTCACAACATGAGGAACTGTATTTAAAGGGCCAGAAGGTTGAGACCCATTGATATAGAGTGATGAATTTCTGATATTTCTCAAGTTCCTGGAAAGAATGATGAAGGTCAGTTACTCAATAATGATATAATGCAGTGGTTCTCAATCAGAGGCAATTTTGTCCTCTAGGGGACATTTGGCAATGTCTAAATGCATTCTAGATTGTTAAACTGTGAAGCAGCTACTGGCATCTAATGAATGGAGGCCAAGATGCTGCTAAATATCCTACAATGCACAGGATAACCTCCTCTCCCTTCCTCTTGCCCCGCCCCCCTGAATGATCCAGCTCAAAATGTCAATGTAGAGAAACTTTGATTTAATTTAATGTGAGGCACAATTAAATATTGAATCTCAGTCCAAAATCCTGGACCAATCCTCCAAATAAATATTGGGATTTGGGGAGACTTACTCCAAAATTCCACACCATAAAGTACTTGTATATAAGGATTTCTGGTACAAAGAATTAACCAATCAGATGCAACCCTATTATAAAACTTATATAATTATGGTTCAAGATAAGACAATCACACTGGATGGCTTTTGTTGTGTTGGCCATTGTCAAGTTTTTATTTGACAATCTAAGGGAAAAGAGGTCAGTGCCCTGACTAAATAGTCAGGTACTGCATGTTTTAAAAATTATTGCAGTACACTGTGATAAAAATCACTGATAGAGGGATTAAAAATGGCAGCAGAGTAAGTGGATGCTGCATGGACATGCTCCCAGGAACAAACTGGAATTACAACTAAAATATAGAAAAACTTCCTGAATAATCAACGGAAAACTCTCAGGAGAGAACTCTGATACCTGAGGACTGAAAGTGGAGATCGCATAGAGACTGGTAAGAGGGGCAGAGGTGCAAAAGGGCTGGCCAGGTGCCCACAGACAGCAAATGAAGTCCTGGAGAGATATCTCAGTTGTGGGGGTTGCTACTGAGAACTCTGGGATCAAGTCCCCAAGCTGGGCTCCCCAGTAGAGAACACCAAAACTGAGGAGGGTACCCACATAACATCTGGCAATGGGGTGCTGTCTGCTAGAGAGTTACAGCTGAAAATTCAGGCATCCTCTCAAAGGGCCAACACACAAAATTCCCTGTGGAGCCACCCACCTTGTGCTCCAGAAGAGGGAGGGTGAAGTTGACTGGAGCTGTGAGAAAAGAGGCCAGGACAGGGGATTTGGAGGATAGAGCTCAGAAGGTAGACACCCCAAGTTTCCTGGGCTGAGTCATTCCCTCACACAGTGGAGGACATCTTTCCCACAGAGACATTTGCCTTGCCTGGGGGGAAGACAGTTGACACCCCCTATTGGAAAACACCTTGCCCTGAGGCCATGTAAGAGATTAAAAATAACAATTAGCCATGCTGTTGAAAAAAAATTCTCAGCCACACCTAAGGATGATTGCCTGGGGGGCAATTCAAATCAGAATCCTATCAGTCTGTAGGCAGAGGCAGTTTCTGGAGGCTTTGAGTTTATGCCTGATCTAATTAGTCAGAAATGGCCTTTAACACTGCTCTGTACTAGAGATTGAGAGGTGTAGAGGATCTACGTAATACATAGTCACAAACCCAAACAGAAAGCCATAATGAGGAGACAAAGAAACAACCCCTAAATAAAAGAACTAGAGCAGGGGTGGGCAAACTTTTTGACTCGAGGGCCACAATGGGTCCTTAAACTGGACCGGAGGGCGGAGGGCCGGAACAAAAGCATGGATGGAGTGTTTGTGTGACCTAATATAAATTCAAAGTAAACATCATTACATAAAAGGGTATGGTCTTTTTTTTTTTTTTTAGTTTTATTCATTTCAAACGGGCCGTAGTTTGCCCACGGCTGAACTAGAGCATTCTCCAGAAGAAGAGATAAATGAAGCAGAGATAAGAAATTTATCTGAATCAGAGTTCAGAGTAATAATGGTAAAAAATGTTCAACAGCATGAAAAAAGATATAGTTACTATGAAAAAAGAACAGTCTGAGATAAAGAATGACATATCACAAATAAAGAACACATTGGAAGGAATGCACAGCAGATTAGGGGAAGCTGAGGATCAAATCAGTGAATTAGAAGATAAGGTTGAAAATATCACTCAGTCAGAAAACCAAAAAGAAAAAAAACAATGAAAAAGAGTAGGACAGCTTAAGGGAGCTGTGGGACAACGTGAAACATAACAATATTAGAATAGCACGTGTGCCAGAAGAGACAGAAAGGGAGAAAGGCATAGGGAAGATGTTTGAAGAAATAATGGTAGAAAACTTCCCTAACTTGGTAAAGGAAAAAGTCACACAAGTTTCAGGAGGCACAGAGAACCCTAAACAGGAATAACCCAAACAGACCCAAACCCAGACACATCATAAATGAAATGCCAAAAATTAAAGACAAAGAGAGAATCTTAAAGGCAGCAAGAGAAAAGAAAACTTGCCTATAAAGGAGTTCCCATAAGGCTGACACCTGATTTCTCATAAAAAATCACTGATATAGGCCAATCAGTAGAATCAAAGAGATTCTACTGATTCTACTTCTCTGACTGATCCCTAACTCTTGGGATCAAGAAGGGCCAAATTTACTGAAAAAAATATTAAGAATTTTAAACCTCCTCCTAAATTTATTAAAACTATAGGCTCATTTATTCAATATTTACTGAGTGGCTGCTACCTGGTGGTTATTTTTCTAGTCACTGAATAACGTCAAGAAAATTCTTGATTTCACGGAGGTCACGTATCTATAATAAGTGATACAAAGTTGAATGTGACTATCTTCTCTCTTGGAGCTTGTAATTATTTCAGTGACTATTTGAATTGGTATGGAGGAGGGTGGAGCTGGGCATGATTTTTATTTGTTGGAACACATGATTTCTAATGGAAAGATAGAATCAAGTATTTCAGGACCCAAGAAACTATTAGGTAATCCTTGAAGGAATATTTGAGATCTTTAGGGTCCTGAGTTTTCTTTAAGCTTATTATTATTCAAAAATGAAACTAAGTTTATAAATTTATTTAAAGATACCCTAAAAATCATATAAGCTTAAAAGATTATAAAGGGAACTTTTAGTAAAGCCCCACAAGGTTTCATTGTGGTTGTCTTTGCTGGCAATACGAGCTATTTAAGCACATTTAAGGAGTTTAGTGACAAAGAACATCTTGGGAATAGCAAGATGTTTCTGTTGGTCTCCACCTTGAAACCTGTTCTCTTTTGCTTTCTGCCTGCAGCCCTTGGGGAATTTGCAGAACCTCAAGCTATTTGGACTCTGCTTCTCAAACTGGATTACATTAAGGTAACCTCATGATGGAGGTATGTTGTGGATCAACTCCGTTTTGAAATGTTTATAAAAGGGATTATTTGGCAATGAAACTTCGACATGGGAGTTCAATCAGTATTGCCTTAGTTTACCAATTCTGATGAGGCATGTTTGCTTTGAGAGGGAAAAAAACACAACAAGAAGAACAAATGGGATGGTTTGCTTCCTCAAAAAAAAAAAAAAGTACAAATGGGTTCTTTTTTTTTATTACTACTAGTATAAGGAAGCAACTGTCTTTAGCAAACAGACAATAACAAACAGCTTTCTGGTGATCTTCTGGAGATATTGAGCTGTGGTTTATAGTGCAATGAAAATCTACTGGCCTGAGAGAGGTGATCAGGAGCCTGCCAGAGCTAATACCTATAGGCATGTCACTGAGCAATTCTTTTTTGCTGCCAGGAGAGCACAGGAAACATTCGACCACCTGCAGCTGGGCTTGTTCTTCGTTGGCTCTAGAAGCCAGAACTGACAGATCTGAAAATAGGTCACAAGTGACTAGTAGTCCCTGAGAGGCTTACAGGAAGTAGCTGCAAAGGTCAGGAAAGTTTTTAACGACTATACAGGAGGCCGGTGAGTGATAGGCTTTGAGGAACTTGTCTGCTTGGTATGTGAAACAGCCACATGGTGAAGCTGCCTGGAGACGGAAAGACAGGTTGTAGACATAAACCTGCTACCTGAACCCCACAAGAGGTACCTTTGCTCTGCTGTGCAAAAAACCCAGGTCTATCCAGGGGAATCATCTTGCAGGACTCAAAGGATGATCAGAATGGATTTACAGCATTAACTTCAGAAACCCAGTACAGTATCCCTAAGTGGAGAGTCAAAGGTTGGAATGAAAAATCTCTGAATTAATTTCAACTCTGAGATATTGGGATCCCATGAAGTCAGATATATGTTTCTGTTAATACACATTTTCATGGGTCATTTGTAACTGAAGTTTATACCTGAATGCTATTTCACTGACACAATTGTTATAGTACAAATGTTAGGATAGAGTTACAATCTTTGTGTGTGTGTGTGTGTTAATCCTTACCAGAGGATATTTTTCCATTGTTTATTTTTAGGGAATGTGGAAGAGAGAGGGAAAGACAGAGAGAAACATTGATGTGAGAGAAACATATCGATTGGTTGCCTCCTGTACGAGCCCTGACCTGGGCATAGGCTGAGGAGAAGCCTGCAACCAAGGTATGTGCCCTTAACTGGAATCGAACTCGGGACCTTTCAGTCTGCAGGCTGACGCTCTATCCAATGAGCCAAACCAGCTAGGGCAAGTTACAATCTTGACATTATTTTTCACTTGTACTATTGGCCCAAAATGCAACTTCAGAGCCAGCTTGAATGTGGGGACTACTAGGCTCCTAATAACTATTGTCTCACCCATACAAACAGGCAGGACACCATAGAGCAGGGGTCAGCCAATTTTTCCTGTAAAGGGCCAGATAGCAAATATTTGGGGCTTTGTAGGTCATGTGGTCTCTATCCCAGCTACTCAATTCTGCTGTTGTAACACAAAAGCAGCCATGCCAATATGTAAATGAATGAAATGTCTGTTCCGATAAAACTCTATAAAAATCGGTGACTGGCTTTGGCCTGGGGTTCTAAAGGGTAAAAGCATGGGCTCTGGAGTGAGGCTCAAACTTTGGCTCTATTATTTGGTAGCTGTGTGACCTTAGAGAACTTAATTAATTTCTCTGTGCTTTGGTCTTTTCATCTCTAAACTGATAATAGTACTTACCACACAGTGTTGTTATAAAAATTAAATAAGTAAATTTGTAAAGTACTAAACAGTTCTTGTTACCAAAAAGGGGATCTGGCCCCAAATGGGTCTGCCTAGGGCTGGCCAATAGTGTGTGGATTCTTGACTTCATGCAGGAAAAATGTCACAACATGAGTCCAGGTGACTATGAGGGAGTGTTTATTAAAGCTGGGGACAGTGAAACAAGAAAGGGCTTAGCATAGAAGAAGCATCAGGAGAGCCTAGGCTGGGCTGCCTTAGCTCTCTGGGCAGTCAGAGTAAAGCAGGCCTTGGGAGCAGGCTCAGGGGATTAGCCTGGGATGAGTGGCCACTGCGTATTGCTCCCCTGGTTGCAAGCCGAGAAGTCCTTTTTAGGGTTTAGGAGATGCATGCTTGTGGGGAGGGAAGAAGTGGGGGAAGAAGAGTGGAAAGGGAATGGCACAGGCTGCTCCCCATAGGGAGAGTGAGCCCTGGGTACTTTGTCTTGAGGTTTATATCTTTCTCAAAGGCAAAGGCAGGAATCTTAGGGGAGGTCTCAGCAGAATATCCGTCAGTTTTCTAGGTGTTCTCCTTCAGGGTCGTGGTCTCCATTGATTGGTCAGTGTCAGGGCAGGAGGTCGTTAGTCATTGCCGCTGGTCCTGGTCTCACTGACCTGGTTTTGCTGCTTTTCTGGGTCTGGAGCTGAAGTACAACTGAGGCCTAGATGTTATCCCTAGGGAGGTGGCCTTCTGTATCTGCTATAAATTGCTCTGCGAGTTTGTTCCCTTATCTGTCTCAGTTTTCCTATTCCACTTGTCCTGGCTTGCTGGTCTGTCTCATTCCTAGCAGATAATAAGTGCTATGTAAGTGTTTGTTAGATAATCAACCACTTTGTGAGGTGGGTAATATAATTTCCATTAAAATTGAGGTTCAAAAAAATAAACACATTACTTCTAAGAAGACTAAGCCTTGAACCTCGTTTTTCCATTTGCAGTACAATTGTTCTTTACTCATCAGAGGTTACATATAAACACTAGGAAATTTTCTGTAACAGTCTTCATAGACTGTCAGGCCTTGCCCCTGAAACCATAAGTTAAAGGGCTACTTGTATTTGTCCTCTTCCCATCCACACAAGGAGTTACTACAAGCAGCAGTGTGCTGGAGCCAGATTGTGTCAGCTCATTAGAATAGATTGCTAAATTTTCAGGAATTTTGTGAGCAGCTTAAACTGCTGGTAGCTTGAAATTCACCAAAGGGGGAGTATTTACACCACAAAATTGGCATGTGCTACAAATCATGGCTTTTTTTTCCTCTTGGAGGACTAGTGTACTAGCACATGACTAGCTATATGCCAACAGTGAGCACTCCTCCAGAAGGGGCCCTATGTCCTAAATAGTGAATTGGTAAACAATATTCAGTGACACATCATATCCTAGGGCACCACAGCCTGAGAAGAATGCTGGGCCACGGCTATTGCTTTGTTGAAGAGCCAGGGAGGAAAAAGATTACATTGCTTAGCAACAGAAACTACTCAGTGGTGCCCCTGGACTCTGATGTCCAGACATCTGATTCACAGCTTTGCTCCCTGTTCCAACACACACACACACACACACACACACAGAGAGAGAGAGAGAGAGAGAGAGAGAGAGAGAGAGAGAGACCTGCATGGAGTTCAATCTAAATAGGGACATAATGGTTTAGGAGGAGCTAAAGGAAAGAGAGAGCTTGTTAGGCAAACATCATAATAAAATACTTTTAATGGCCACTTTTTCTGGGAAAGACAGTGAGTGCTGTGATGTTTTTTAAAAAGCGTTTCTTAAGGTGAAGTCTTCCTAATCTAACCTTTTATGGAAGCAGCAGAAGAAATATAAAAGAGGGCTGGAGTTAGTCAAAAGGACAGTTAAAGTTACTTCCTCTTGTGAGGTCATGAACCTCATTTTTTGTCTCTATAAGATAGGAATCATAACATCCCATTGCTAGTCTGACATAGCACTTGTGAAAATCAATAATAATTTGTCATTTACTTACTTGGCATACTTATTATTGAGTACCATCATGTGTTAGGTCATCTGCTAGGGCAGTGGTTCTCAACCTTCCTAATGCTGCGACCCTTTAATACAGTTCCTCATGTTGTGGTGACCCCAATTTCATTGTTACAAATTGAACATAATTAAAGCTTAGTGATTCATCACAAAAACAATATGTAATTATAAATGTGTTTTCCGATGGTCTTAGGCGACCGCTGTGAAAGGGTCCTTCGACTCCCAAAGGGGTCGTGACCCACAGGTTGAGAACCGCTGTGCTAGGGGCTGAGGATATGTGAGTTAGGTCCTTGCTCATGAGGAGCTCAGCCTCTGGATGCTTAAACAAATAACCCAGAGTTTAGATCCCAGAAAATAATCCCTATGGTTTAATTTGGTCATATTGGTGAGGAGTTTGGCCCTGGAGCTAAGTTGCCTGGTTGAATCCTGGCTGTGCTGTTGTTTCCTAGCTCGGTGACCTTGAATGAGTTATTTAACTTCTTTTTCTATTCCATAATATGTAGTTTTAAGCTTTCTTCAGTTTCATCTGTAAACATAGAGATAATAGTACTTCCTAGGACTACTCTAAAGATTTAATGATTTAATACATGTAAAGTTTACTCATCTATAAAAAAATATAGATAATAGTAACTGCTACGTTTAGTATTGGCATGTGCTGTGATGATCAAATGACAAAATATTCAGAACTGTAGAATAAAAACCATGAATATGCCATGGACTCATGGAGGACACAGACACTAAACAGTGTCATTAAACAGACACTACTTATTCAAAGTTGTAAAGGAAGTGAAAAAGGCACACAGAAGAGCCGATGCTTAGCCTGGGAGTCAGGGTAAGTATTTGAAGGAGATGACGTTTGAGAATGTAAATTTATTCACTCATGTATTCACTTATCAGACTACAGACATTTGAGAGTCAACCCCATGCCCAGCTTTCTAGTGTTGGGTCTATAGTGATAAATCAAACAAACTCAGTATCTGCCAGTAGCACTAACATGAGGAGTCTTGGGGGAGAGAAAGGGGATGCTTTACGTGGCCCTTACCCATAATTCCAAAATTCCTTGCCCCCTTTATAAAATGCACAACTGATACTTTTTAAAATCTTAGTAGAGTGCCATGCAAACATAGCCTCAAGACAAACACTTACTTCCTCTTCCAAAAAGATTGCCACTTTTAAGCCCCTTCTAGAAAAAATCCAGAGCTGCATCTGGTCCTCATCTTCACAGTGTGGAGTCTATGTATGTATGTTGAATACACGCATAAACTCACAGACAATTACAATTGTGATAGTTGTTATAAAGAAAATAAATGAAAGGCATCAGAAAATAAAGAATGAGGGCCAGGGGAAGGCCTTTTTTCAAGAACTGGTGTACTCGCATTTAAGCCAAGAGCTGAAACTTGTAAGCGTTAGCCAGGCAAGGAAAAAAGGGAAGAGAAAGAAGGATTTCTCAAAAGTCCTGAGACAGGAAAGAGCTTGGTGTGTTTAAGGAACTGAAAGAAGGCCTACTGTGGCTGGAATGAGGTGAGATAGGGAAGGAGATCTGGGGGTGCGAAGAGGGTAAGGGTGGAGGAGTGCCAGGAGGAGAGTAGGCAGGCCATATCCAGCATTGGACTTTATTGGTCAAAGAAGTTCACTTTATTCTCAGTGAAATAGGAAGCAACTGAAAGCCTTCATCAAGAGCTGTACTCCAAGTCACACTCAGTAATACATCTGGCTGTAATGTGAGAATGGCTTGGAAGGGGGAAGGGGTGAAAGTAGGGAAATGAGCCCTGGTCGGTTTGGCTCAGTAGATAGAGCGTCGGTCTGAGGACCTAAGGGTCCCAGGTTCAATTCGGGTCAAGGGCACATGCCTGGGTTGCAGGCTCAGTCCAACCTGCAGGAGGCAGCCAATCAATGATTTCCTCTCATCATTCATGTTTCTGTCTCTCTCTTCCTCTCCCTTCCTTTCTGAAATCAATAAAAATTAAAAAAAAAAAGAAAAAGAAAGAAAGTAGGGAAATGAGTTGGGGCTAAGGTAGTATTTCCAGGTGAGAAATAGAGGCAGCTTGGATTATGCTAGTGGCAGTAGAAATGGGGAGATGTGGAAGGTTTTAAAATGGATTTAGTATTGGATTGGGAAAAATGACCCCCAGGTTTCTGGCTTAAGCAGCTAGGTGGGTAACAGTGTGTTTTGCAACGGTTGAGAAGACTGTGAAAGGAGCTGGTTTGGAGAAACAGGGCAAAGAGTTGAGTTTTGGGTAAGTGAACTTAGGAAATAGCAGTGAGACATCATGCGAAGGTGAACTATGGCCCAGGGTCTGTGAAGAGAGACCTGGGCTGTGGGTATATGCTGGAGAGTTATTAATGTCCACACAGATGTTAGCTACAGCCATGGTGGGTGAGGTCAGCTGGGGGAGTGCATGTGAATCAATGCTCATCCTTTTTGGGGGATCCCAGACACATTTGTGAAGTTGATGAAAGCTGTATTTCTTCCTTTCAAAGTATTTGCATTCAAGTTTAAGGAATTTATAGACTTCCTAAAGCCCATCCACAACTCCTGTAGATTTATAGATGACAAATTAAAAAACACACAGTAAAACTGGGGAAAAACATCATTTAGAGGACAGAGGAAGAACCCATGGTTGAGAAAGAGTAAAAAGAAAAGGAGGAAGAATTCCAAAGGTAAGTTATTAAACTAACAGAAAAGTGTTTCAAGAATGGGAGGTAAATGCTGATGAGAGGACTAGAAAGATAAGGCCTAAAAAGTGTCCACTTGCCTTGGTAACAGCAGTGACCTACGGGAGGTACTTGTGAAGGGTTAGCGCTCTCTCAGGAGGAGGCAAAAACTGGAGTGAGGAAGAAACACTGGATGCAGGTGTGGGTGAGTATAAACATTTGTCGGTATTCCCTCTTGATCATAAGCATCCCCCTCCCCCCACCCCTTCCTGGTGAAATAGGAGGTAAGGTGATCATGGTCAGAGGAGAAGTCTTGCAAGGATGGGGGTTTTGAGGATGGAGGAGATTAGAAATAGTCTTTGTGGAAAGTAGAGTTATAATGTACTGGGGAAGCTGTTACCTATTTGTTATCTGTTACTGGGAAGGTTGTGATCATGGGTTGGGGCTTACAGAGTGAGCAGGATCAGAGGAGGAAAAGGCTGGACCCAGCATGTACAGCAGCCCAGCCCAGAATCATCATTTGCGGAGAATCAATAAGCCTTCCAGAACATCTCAGGGCTTGCTCTACTCCCTCTCTCCTTTTCTGGTTTCTGGCTTCTCCTCCTTTTCTGGCTCAGGTTTTTCCAGCAGCCTATAAACATGCTCAAGCCTTTCCCAGTGACTCAGTATGTCCTCCCATCTGTGTCCAAATTCTCTTCATTCCATACTCAAAACATCTGTAGCAGGGGAATTTTTGAAAATAGTCACTTGCTCTTTTTCTCCCTATAGGTTTCCCTTGCCAGGGTGTGTTGCCTTACTCTGGGGATTTCGGCTGCCTCTTGAAGTTTGGGGCTCTCCATGGTCCTTTAGAATCCTGAGTGCATTGACAGATTGATGCTGGATGCTTTGGTCATATACATGCAGCCAGAAGCCAGGGGGATCTCTGCTGGATTTTAAATAGGAGTGCATTTTATTTATTTATTTTTTTAAAATATATTTTATTGATTTTTTACAGAGAGGAAGGGAGAGGGATAGAGAGAGTTAGAAACATCCATGCACACCCCCTACTGGGGATATGCCCGCAACCAAGGTACATGCCCTTGACCGGAATCGAACCTGGGACCCTTCAGTCCACAGGCTGACGCTCTATCCCCTGAGCCAAACCAGCCAGGGCAATAGGAGTGCATTTTAGACAGTTCATTCTGGAGGCTGATTGGAGAATGCGTTTGTCTGAAAGAGACTGTTAGGAGGCTGCTGCAACAGTTCAGGATGGAAAGGATGGCTGGAACACATACCAGTGAGAATGGAGGTAGGGAGTCAGTGCTAACTAGGGAGGTGGGATAGATAGGACTGGGTGATCGGATAAGTCAAAGGGCTGAATCAAGAATGACTCACTCATTTCCAGCTTTCTAATTCTGATGACTGTAGATGGTGGCACCCGCAGACTGTAATGCCTTCAGCTGAGGGAGGGGCAGCTATGGAGGTAGAGGATGAGTTCAGTTTTGGATATGCTGAGTTGGAAGAGGTCTGGCATGGAGATCGTTGATTTGGTAGTTGAAACCATGAGGGTGGAGGTTATTCCCTGAGATTGGAGTGAGAAGAGCTGTGGGCATAAAGGGGAGTCTTGCCTTTAAAGTGCATTCACAATTGGTGTCACTTAAGGGTGCCACCAAAGGAGGAAGAGGCCTTAGTTGCTGAGAGGAGGCCAGATCAACAAGAGCTGAGAAATGAGGAAATGGGGCAGCCAGGGTAGACCACTGATTCAGAGGTCTGCAAGAACGAGAGAAACACTTGGAAGCCAACTGGAGAGGCACTTCGATTGGAGGGTTGGCTTGATAGTTTTGTTTTTAGGACTGGAGAGATTTGAGAGGAAACAGCCAGCAGCCAAGGAGCTGGGAGAGGTGGAGGAGTAGGCTTTAGGGCAGTGATGGCGAACCTTTTGAGCTCGGCGTGTCAGCATTTTGAAAAACCCTAACTTAACTCTGGTGCCGTGTCACATATAGAAATTTTTTGATATTTGCAACCATAGTGAAACAAAGACTTATATTTTTGATATTTATTTTATATATTTAAATGCCATTTAACAAAGAAAAATCAACCCCAAAAAATGAGTTCGCGTGTCACCTCTGACACGCATGTCATAGGTTCGCCATCACTGCTTTAGGGCTCAACTTCTTACAGTTTGTCCAACACTTCCACATTCCTATCTCATTTAATTATATGAACACCTGTGAGATTGAAACAAAGAAACAAACGGTGAGACTGAGACCCGGTGTTGGGAAGAGAGATGTGGATCTATTCCAGCTCAGTGCTCTGTCCATGCCACCACGCCTTGTGCAAGAACGCTGTTCAGCTCTGCACAATCTAGGGGGCCAGGAGCAGCGTTTTCCTGGCTCCTGGTGTGGTGATATCCGTGCTGTTGGACTCTGGGGGCGGCGCGCTGCCCCAGGTAAGGTATCCCTAAGTGTCCCGGACCAGGCACGGCAGACCTCAGGAGTATTGCCATGTGCTGTGACCCAGAGCTGAATGCTCCCTGTCTCCCGGGAAATGTTCCAGGTGGGTGGACCAGGGGCTTCTCCATGCGTTCCTTCCCTTTCTTTCTTTCTTTCTTTCTTTCTTTCTTTCTTTAAAAAAAAATATATATATTTTATTGGTTTTTTACAGAGAGGAAGGGAGAGGGATAGAGTTAGAAACATCAATGAGAGAGAAACATCGATCAGCTGCCTCCTGCACACCCCCTATTGGGGATGTGCCCACAACCAAGGTACATGCCCTTGACCGGAATCGAACCTGGGACCCTTCAGTCCACAAGCCCATGCTCTATCCACTGAGCCAAACCGGCTAGGGCTCCCTTCCCTTTCTTATGCTAAAGCAACTAAGAATTCTGTTAACTGCAAGGTGGAATAACAATAACACTGTTAGTGGGCATCAAGGGTGCGGGCCAGGTAGATTCAGAGCAGAAAGATGGCCAGAGCCGGGGCAGCAGGTGGCGGAGCACGCGCTCGCGTCGCAGAAGGGCCGCTGAGAAAACCAACCTCGGGATTTGTGTATCCGGCCGGGGCCCTGCCCGGAGATAAATCTTCTGCGGAGGGAAGTAGTTAATATGCGTCCAGCACTGTCGGAAGAAACTCCTTCCCGCCGGAGACGGTTTAGTGGGCGCGTGGGAGCTTTCACTTGGGACGCCTCCCAGTTCTCCGCCCGAGGCAAGCAGGGCGTGCCCAGCCGGTTGTCACATGCGAATTATAGTAGTTTTTTGTTTGTTTCTGGAGCGTATGGGGTGCTGTTAAGGAATGAAAGATACCTGGGTTGGGAGCTAGGATCTGGTTTCCCCTCCATCAATGTAGCACATGCTTCCTCCCTGACCTTGGCTCCGGGCAAGTCAAGTGAGGCCCCTCCCTGGGCCTCAGTTTCCCTGTTCCTAAAGCGAGGAGTTGGACTATGATCTTCCTTTTGCACGGCCAGGTGGCAAATTCCACCTCCTCTCGCCCCCAACCCCGGCCCCCCAAAACCCATTCTTTATTAGTAACCGCCCCCCCCAACACCCAGCTCTACGCTTTCTTTTCCTCTCCCGCTTGGGGGGTTCTAAAAAGGCGAGGGGTGGGCGGGGCCTTCCGCACCGCCCCTCCCACCGCCGTTGGCCCCGCCCCTCCCGTCGTCCCCTCTGCGCCCCTCCGCCCTCGGCGCTGGGTTGAGGCAACCACGTGACCTCACATCCGGCGCGGGAGTCCCGAGCTCGCCGCGCGCGCTCCCCCGCCCGCCCTCCCGCCCGCCGGCTTCCCCGCAGCGTGATCCGAGCGCCGCCGCCGAGGGGAGGGGGGATCGCTACGTCGCTGGCGGCGGGAGGCCGTTGTCAAGAGCTGACCGCCCCCCTCCCCTGCCGGTCTCCCCCTGCCAGGGTACCCTCCCTTGTTCTCGCTCAGCCCCGGCTGAACGCCGCCGCCGCGGGCGCGAGTAGGACAGCGCGGACGTCCCTAAGCCCGACTCGGCCGGATGCGCCGCGGCGCCTCTTCCCATTCCCAATCCGTGCGCTCGTCGATTTTGTCCGGTCCTACAAGTCGATGACCAGCGCCCCTCCAGCCTGACCTATGCGACGGTGTTAATTTGCATCAAATTTTATCCGTC
>NW_005871062.1:1649110-1708996 GCF_000147115.1 Myotis lucifugus
GGTCAGCCCGCTCGGGCCGTATTCGGCCTTACCTTCTCGGGGAAGGTGTGTGCAGCCCCGGGAGGGGTTCTGGGACCGTCATGTCGCCTTGGACCAGGTGAGGCGAGGAGGCGGCATCCCCGTTGGGGGTGCGAGGCCCTGGTGTGGCCCCGCTGCCCGGGGGAGGGCGCCCCGGGCCCGGGGCTCGGGGCCAGGTCGGTCCCCCAGCCCCTTTAGGAACCCCCCCCCCCCGCGCGCCCGCCCCCCCCGCCCCGGTCGCAGGTGGGGTGTCGGCAGGACGCTCGCCGGGTTTCTGCGGATGCCGACTCCAGGGATCTCGAGCTCGCCCTTAGCCCCGGAGCATAAAGCTCCTTGCTCATCGCCGTGTTTTCCAGAGAAACTGAGCGTGGCCCCGAGAGGAAAAAATGACTTGTGACTTGCCTAAGGCCTCCCTCTCGCTTTGATTCTCCCAGTGAGGACTAGTTAGAAAAACCAGGCCCTTTCCTCCAATACGGAGGTGGCCTTTCCTTCTCCCCATGAGGCTCATAAGTTAGGTTCTTAGCCCCTCTTTTGGGGGTGGGAGGTGCTGGCCAATGAATGGGATTGGGAATGGACAGTGGCTTCCCCTTTTGTGACAGGTGTTTATTGTTTCCTTTTCCCGTAGATCTGACAGAAACATCTTTGGCTCTCGGTGTCTGGACATAGGAGGTAGGCATTACTCACACAATTAACTGCTTCTAATCATCAGTGTCTTCGAGCTCCATTTAGTGGTTATATTAGTGCAAAATGAATGGGTATGGAGTCGTAAACCTTGAAACAGAAACCAGCGTTTCCTACACATGATTCTGAACTGAACGAGGAGAACATTTGTGTGTGTAATGACTATTTTAGATCTATGAGTCAGAAGTTAGAATTTTAAAATGCAGAAACGTTAAATATTTATTGCAAAAATGAACACTGTTTTCTAAAAGCTTTGTTGCTAAAGTGAAGGTTTTCTGATTGGATTGTCTTTTGAAGGGTGATCACACAGTAAAAATGTTCTACCTTTGGTTAGAACTCAGACTCTGTACCAAGGCACATGTTTCGCCGGAATATAAGTGGCATTCTTTTCTCAAGAGGCTTGTTGCCTGGCTGAATAGGCTACAGTTGCCAAAATAAATGTATGTGGGCATCCCATTCAGGTTTAGCAATCCTTTTTAAAGGCAAATCTGTTCCTGGAAGTTGTTAGAAATAGTAAGCCTATTGAGCCCTGGCCAGTGTTGCTCAGTTGGTTGAAATAGTAAGCCTATTAATAATTATTATGGAAATTTACTTTTGCTACTATCCTTGGTTTTGCATTATCCGCCATTAGATTCCCCCCCTCCCCCCCAGCATTAGATTGTTAAGTGATATTTTTTAAACATTGTTACAACAAAAAAGCTTGTTTTGGGTCAAGGGACTGGGTAGGAAAAGTGATGATACTGTTTGGTTGTCTCAATTTATAAGTACACTTAGTACAGTTATAAATAAATAACAATATTAAGTAGTAGTTTATTCTGAAAATAAAGTTGAGATTTTTTCAATTTGATGCAGTGTTCAAATAATGTAGTAGGAGGGCTGATTTCTTTGTCCAGGACAACCAGGAAGACTTATTTGGGGTACCTCTGGTACTTAAAAATTTAATTTACAATCTATAATAATAAAAGCATAATATGCTATTTAGACCAGATGACCTTCCGGATGGCCTTCTGGATGACCTTCCAGACTAAGCCACGGCGCCAAGGCAGAGGCAGCTGCCTCAGCAGCAGGGGCTGAGCCCCTTGCACAAATTTTGGAGTCGTTAACCTCGAAACAAACCAGTGTTTCCTGCACATGATTCTGAACTGAACGAGGAGAACATTTCTGTGTGTAATGACTATTTTAGATCTATGAGTCAGAATTTTAAGTTAGAATTTTAAAATGCAGAAACATTAAATATTATTGCAAATTTTGTGCATCGGGCCTCTAGTTGGTTTGATAAGTTTCTACAGAGGAAAATAATTTTATAGTAGTTAGAGCAAAGCCTGGATGTCTAAACAGTATCTTCTGATGAGTTTTCTACTTGGTTCTGGCTTATTAGATATTAGAGCTAAAATACTTCTGTTGGTTTAGTTAGCCATTAATAGTTATCTCATTTAGGTAGCATCAGTTTCCCATCTATGTCATGTTTCAAGAATGAATTCTTATGTGGATAATAAGTGTGTGTTGGCAGCCCTAACCGGTTTGGCTTAGTGGGTAGAACATTGGCCTGCAGACTGAAGGGTCCCAGGTTCGATTCCGGTCAAGGGCATGTACCTTGGTTGCGGGCATATCCCCAGTAGGGAGTGTGCAGGAGGCAGCTGATCAATGTTTCTCATCGATGTTTCTAACTCTCTATCCCTCTCCCTTCCTCTCTGTAAAAAAAATCAATAAAATATATTAAAAAAAAATAAGTGTGTGTTTGCAGCTGTAGTATTTTGTAGTAAAGAAAGCATGGACTTGGGAATCAGACCTGAATTTTATTTCTGACTTTCTTAGCTAGTTTGACTTTGACCAGTGCTACTATATTGAGATACTTATTGAGTAAGCTTACTATATTCTATGTTTTGAATTATACACTTGACATGAAGTGTCTCACTTAAACTCCATTTTACAGAAGAGGAAACATGTTCAGAGATGTTAGGTTGCCCAGAGTCACATACAGTTAACCTGGTAAACCTAGTACTAGAAACCCCTGGTCACCTACAGTAACAGAGCTAGGATTCTGGCTGTCTTCAAAGTCCCTTATACTCTAAGTTGCTTAACTTCTCTGTTTTTCTTATTCCTTTTTTTTTTTAGTTAACAAAGAATACTAATACCTCCGAGTTTTGAGGATTAGCTGGGGACATAATGTAAAGAAAGCAATACTCTTCCTGTCACATAATATATAGTAATTCCTTTCACTCTTCCATTCCATTTACTTCATCAAGATGTGCTTGTATACCATGGTGATTTCGCAACCACTGTGAATATAAGGTCTTAAAATGTGAATATACTTTATTCCTAAGATTTATAGCAGTTCTGGAAATGGGTTATGGTCAGATATGGGGGCATCCTCTGCAAGTTTGTCTTTATTCTGTATTTTTCCCCAGTGGTCTGGGTGGTGGTGGTGGAAATCAAACTTTAAGGTGGAAATGACAACAAGGTGATTGTTAATTTCTAAAATCTTGGAAGACAAATAGAATTTCAAAATTAATCTTGATTGCTTGGTTTATCTAAAGCTGGATTCTGTTCATGGGTATAATTGGTAACCTAAACTAACTATATAAGTACTAAGTGGTGGGAGACCTTGTGAAGGGGCCATAAATTGGACAACACTCATAAAATTTTTAAAACAATTAACAGTGGTAAGCTAAAAGAGGATATACAGTGGTGAGCTAAAAGAGGATATGCAGTGTCTGATGTCTATGTGATACATCATTAGAATGTTCGTTCCAGGGATTCAAACATATTCTGAATGTGCCAGTTAGCTCCTCTGGTTAAATCCAGATAAGAGATAGCTGATGGGCCTTGACTGGTATGGTTTAGTGATTAGAGCATCCCCCCTGGACTATACCTGGGTTGCATGTTCTCTTTCCTGCCCCTTGGTCAGGGCTTGTGCAGGAGGCAATGTGTGTCCCTCTCCCTGCACCTCTCTCCCTCCCTCCCTCCCTTCCACTCTCTCTGAAAAGCAATGGACAAAAGAGATAGCTGATAGGATTTAGTTTTTTGTTTTAGAGCATAGTTTGTCTGTTTGAAATGAAACTAACTGGCCTACCAAGAGAGTAAATCTGTAGTCATCAAAAAACCATGTTCTAATTAACTATCCTGGCTTGTGCAGGAAACATGCAAGAGGCAAGGAAGTAATTATTAGAGTCTCACTTGAGTTTTGTTGATATGATATTTTGTTCATATTTTGAGAGTAAAGAAATAAGGGAGGATCAGAATTTGGGCACATATTTTGAAATTTAGGTAAAAAAGTAAAAGGTTCTGGGCATATTTAACCTGGAGAAAAACTGGTGGTATTTATAAGGTAGAATGTCCTGAAGTTAACGGTAATAAGTAATTATAAAAGTTATGAGTTAGAAACATTTGTATTAGTAAGATTAAAAATAGATGTAATGTGAAGTGTCATGAAAAATGGTAATTGGACAAAATGATCCTTGTTATAATAGTGAGTTAAAAAATTACTTTATGGTAATCAGTAAGAAGGGGAATAAATGGAATGAAAGAAAGGGAGAGCTGTTCAAATAATCAGATGTCTGAGAATGAGCAAAGTTGAGGATAGGGATTGATGAAGTTTCCATAGAACAGTTCTCCAGAGAACTATCCCAACACCAGATCTAGTAACATCTTTGACCCGAAGGCTCATATTGGGGCCTTTCTTAGGTCTGAGATGGTAAAACATTAACTCAAATAGCAGACTTTAAGACTGCCAATTAAAAAAAGGACTTATGTATTGCAAGCTGTCTCCCCAAGGAAAGAGGCCGTATTAGACCTTTGGAAACAACTGTGAGGCATGTTCCTTTTTTTTAAAAAATATATTTTATTGATTTTTTACAGAGAGGAAGGGAGAGGGATAGAGAGTTAGAAACATCGATGAGAGAGAAACATCGACCAGCTGCCTCCTGCACATCTCCCACTGGGGATGTGCCCGCAACCAACGTACATGCCCTTGACTGGAATCGAACCCGGGACCTTTCAGTCCGCAGGCCGACGCTTATCCACTGAGCCAAACCGGTTTCGGCCAGGCATGTTCCTTTTAAGGTACAGGTGAAACTGTATCTTTTGCCTCTTCCTATCACCAAAGGTCACTAATACTAGTATGAACTAAGAATGTAAGAAGCACCCTATGTTTGAAGTCTGTTTATATGTGTGAGATGGGATAGATTTAGTTATAATTAATCTCTTAATCAAAATTTCCAAGCCGGTTTCGGCATGGATCTTGTTTTTAAGTGATCTATTGACACTCAGATATTAGTTAGGTAAGAAATTAAATTTCTGGGTAAAAGTGAGTTAACTGTAAAGTAGAAATTCCTGATTACATAATATGGAGCTTGCTGATGTCTGTAGAATCTTTCTCAGAAATTTTAAATAAAAATAATTATAACTGTTGTGTTATATGAAAGACAGTTCTACCTCAATGATAGCAAGTTAGATTAATTGACTCCTATTTTATTTAGTTTTTCACAAAGGAATTTGTGAGTTGGACATTGAAATAAAGATGTATGGGGTTGGAAAATAATAATGCTGAATTATCATAGATAGGTCATAGACTAGTCCCTTTTTACAGAAAAGGTAACTGATATCTGGAGAGGTAAGTGATGCTACTAAAGTATCTGGAGTTAGAAGCTTCCTCTTAGTTGGGTGTTCTTTTCACCCTTGCCTTTATTTTGTACTCTAGTAATGGCATATCTCAAAACTCAGTGTGTGTATGTTTTATTTATTCCTACTGAGAACCAACTTTTAAGGGTTGCTTTTGATTACTTGATGGACTTCTATTACATTTTTAGTTATTTAAAAATAGTCATGGGATAACTCCCACATATGTATCCCTGTTTTAATTTTCTTATATTTGTGAAATAGGTTGAAAAATACATTAGTTATTAGCTTAGTTTGATATAAATGATAATGATTTGGTTTCTAATTTTTCCTGATTTAAAGAACTGAGTAAAGTGAAATCATCTTTTCTGTGGGGGCTTTGGGCCTAAATTCTCACTTATATTAAAAATCTTGTCAAAATGACCATTGAAACAATTCTTTAGGAAGGCACCAGTTTGAAAAAATAGTTAACTGATATATTGTTTTTCAATTCGCACAGGCTACTTTTTTGGTGAGCTGGATCATAATCAGTCGGCTATGTGAGATACCATTTGACAGGTGAATAGGTCTTTAGATTGGTTGAAAAGCAGCACATTTACTCTCCATTGCATGCTTACTCTGGTGCAAGGATGTAGGGCAGGCATCCTGCCACCATTATTTAAAGTATTTTTCTCTCTCGCTTTTTTTTTTTTCCTTTCCTGCAGCACAGATAGTTGAATGGGTATAATTAAATGCATATATAATGTGACTCCACACTGTGAATAATGGAAAAAGAAACTAGATATTTATGAAAATCAGCTATCCCCCCAGGGTTATATCACACAAAGAACCTAGCATAATTAAAAGGCTAAGCAATAAAATTGGGAATATTGGGGAACTGTTGATACTTTGTATAATTCTGGGTTGATACTCAGCTACTTTCAGTGTTTTTAAGAGTTGTCCTCCTGCCTGGCTGCTGTGGTTCAGTGGTTGAACGTCAACCCATGAACCAGGAGGTCATGGTTCAATTCTGGGTCAGGGCACATGCCTGGATTGCCAGCTCAATCCCCAGTAGAGAGCGTGCAGCAGGCAGCCAGTTGATGATTCTCTCTCATCATTGATGTTTCTGTCTCTGTTTCCCTCTCCCTTCCTCTCTGAAATCAATTTAAAAAAATTGTCTTCCTTACAGCTAACAAAATCTTCATTATTTTGAAAGAACTGTATAAGTTGTTAATGCTTTCCATGGAATTTAAATGTCTGAACCTAATCATTCTTGGGATAGTACAGTAAGAAAACAGTCTTAGAGATTAAAAATGGCGACAAGAGTAAGTGGATGCTGCACGGACATGATCCCAGGAACAAACTGGAATTACAACTAAAATACAGAAAAACTTCCTGAATAATCAACAGAAAACTTGCAGGAGAGAACCCTGATACCTGAGGATTGAAAGTGGAGACCGCATAGAGACTGGTAGGAGGGGTTGGCCGGGCACCTACAGACAGCAACTGAAGTCTTGGAGAGATAATTCAGCTCTGGGGGGGGTTGCCACTGAGAACTCTGGGATCTAACCCCCAAGCTGGGCCCCCTAGCAGACACACCAAAACTGAGGAGGGTACCCATATAACATCTGGCTGTGAAAAGCAGTGGAGTGCTATCTGCCAGGGAGTAACAGCTGAAAATTCAGGCACCCTCTTAAAAGGCCAACGCACTAAACTCCCTGTGGAGCCACCTACCTGTGCTTCAGAAGAGGGAGGGTGAAGAGGACTGGAGCTGTGAGAGCAGAAGCCAGGATAGGGGACTTGGGGGATAGAGCTCAGAAGGCAGACACTCCAAGTTTCCTGGGCTGAGTCATTCCCTCATGCAGTGGAGGACATCTTTCCCACATAGACATTTGCCTTGCCTGGGGGGAAGACAGTTGACATACCCTATTGGAAAACACCTTGCCCTGAGGCCACTTAAGAGATTAAAAATAACAATTAGCCTCCAGACAGAAGCAACTTCCCCACCCTATTGAAAAAAACTCACACACCTGAGGATGATTGCCCGGCAATCCTATCAGTCTGTAGGCAGAGGGGGTTTCTGGAGGATTTGAGTCTTTGCCTGATCTAATTAGTCAGAAACAGCCTTTAACACTGCTCTGCACTAGAGATTGACAGGTATAGAGGATCTACGTAATACATAGTCACAAACCCAAACAGAAAGCCATAATGAGGAGACAAAGAAACAACCCCCAAATGAAAGAACTAGAGCATTCTCCAGAAGAAGAGATAAATGAAGCAGAGATAAGAAATTTATCTGAATCAGAGTTCAGAATAATGATGGTAAAAAATGCTCAACAGCATGAAAAAAGATATAGTTACTATGAAAAAAGAAGTCTGAGATAAAGAATGACGTAACTCAAATAAAGAACACATTGGAAGGAATACACAGCAGATTAGGGGAAGCTGAGGATCGAATCAGAGAACCAAAAAGAAAAAACAATTGTGAAAACAGTCTTTTAAAAGACATTATGGTGGCTTAAGATGCACTGGCAAAGTGCATGGTATATTGGTTAGAATGTAGGTTTCAGAGCCATGGACAAGCCATTTTGAATTCCAGCCTCATCACTTACTGGCTCTGCAGTATGGGTCAAGTCATTTACCTTTTTTTTTTTTTAAGTTTTTTTCATTTGCTGAATGGAAGTAATAAAACTTACCAGAGTATTGAGAATAAGAGGCTCAGTAAATGGTACTTTACTATTTGTTTTATTAGTAACTAGAGGCCCGGTGCACGAATTAGTGCACGGGTGGGGTCCCTTGACCTGGCCTGTGATTGGTGCCGATTGGGGCCATCTTGCCCAGTCCCAATTGGGGCCAATGGGGCCAGACCATGGGAGTGCTCCAGGGTGTGTCCGCCTGTCTTGCCCAGTCCCAATCAGCCGGACCCCAGCAGCAAGCTGTCTGGTGGTCAGTGCGAGTCATAGTGATTGGTCGAGTGGTCAACCAAATGGTCAACTGATCGGTCAGACACTTAGCATATTAGGCTTTTATATATATATTAGAGGCCTAGTGCACGAATTCGTGCACAGGTGGGGTCCCGGCCAATTGGGGCCGGCCAGCCTGCAGGAGGTTGGCTGTGGGAGTGCACTGACCACCAGGGTACAGCTCCTTGTTGAACTGCCCCCTGGTGGTCAGTGCTCATCATAGCTACTGGCCAGTCATCTGGTCATCTGGTCGTAACGGTCATTTAGCCTATATATACACAATATATATTATATATATATTATATAATATATACACACACACACCACACACACACACACGAGGGCCTAGTGCACAAAAAATTTGTGCACTGGGGGGGGGGGTGTCCCTCAGCCCAGCCTGTGCCCTCTCACAGTCTGGGACCCCTCGGGGATGACCATCTGCTGACTGAGGCCTGCTCCCCAGGGGATTGGGCCTAAGCTGGCAATCAGACATTCCTCTGGCAGCCCGGCAGCCCTCGGGGGATGTCCGCTTGCCAGCGGGGAGCAGACCTAAGCTGCAGTTGGACATCCTTTGCACTGCTGAGGAGGCAGGAGAGGCTCCCACCATCACCTCTGTACTGGCAGCCATCAGCCTGGCTTGTGGCTGAGCAGAGCTCCTCCATGTGGGAGCTCACTGACCACCAGAGGGCAGCTCCTGCATTGAGCGTCTGCCCCCTGGTGGTCAGTGTGTGTCATAGTGACCAGTCATTCCCAGTCTTTCTGCTGTTAGGGTCAGTTTGCATATTACCCTTTTACTATATAGGATAGAGGCCTGGTGCACGGGTGGGGGCCGGCTGGTTTGCCCTGAAGGGTGTCCCGGATAACGGTGGGGGTCCCGCTTGGGTGCCTGGCCAGCCTGGATGAGGGGCTGATGGCTGTTTTCAGGCTGCCCGCACCCCCATTAGGGTGGGGGTCCCCACTGAGGTGCCTGGCCAGCCTGGATGAGGGGCTGAGGGCTGTTTTCAGGCAGGCCAAGCCTGCAACTGAAGCTCCCAGTCTCTCCTTTTTTTATTATTTATTTTATTCTGGCATTTATTTACCTTCTGTAATTGAAACTTTGTTGTGGCTCCAGCTCTGAGGCCGGCTGGCTGAAAGCAGGTATCTGGGGTTTGTTTAGCTTCTATAATTGAAACATAGTTGCATTTCGGAGCTGTTGCTTTCAGGCTCAGAGCCCGGCTGCGGCAGGCGGGGAACCTTGGCTTCCTCCATCGCCGGGGCAACCAAGCCTCATGTTCACTTCAGCTGCGTGGCTGCCGGCCGCCATCTTGGTTGGCAGTTAATTTGCATATCACCCTGATTAGCCAATGGGAAGCGTAGCTGAGGTATGGTTAATTACCATGTTTGTCTATTATTAGATAGGATATATATATATATATATATATAATAGATATTTAACATATTCAAAACAAGTTGTGTATGTGTGTGAGAGAGGAGTGTGTATGAGGATTGCTTTTTTTGTTTTGTTGTTAATCCACACCTGAGGATATTTTTTCCATTGATTTTCAGAGAGAGTGGAAGGGAGAGGGATAGACAGAAACATTGATGTGAGAGAGAGACAGACACATGGATTGGTTGCTGCCCACAGGCATCCCAACCAGGGGCTGGGGATCCAGCCTGCAACCGAGGTACGTGCCCCACTGAATTGAACCCAAGACCCTTCAGTCCATAGGCTGATGCTCCAACCACTGAGCCAAACTGGCCAGGGCAAGGATTGCCTTTTTAGTGGAGCAGCAGGCAATAATGACATGATGTTTTATTCAGGCTTTTCATAGCAAAAATACCATGATTTTGCATTGTTGATAACAATATCCTTAAAAACTCAAAATGTTAATCTCATGTATCTTTGGTGTACATTTTATGTGTATTTTTTGTGTTTTTGTGTCTCTGGGTGTGTGTGTGTTACATTCTTCCCCCCCCCCTTCTCTGTGCTACTGTTACCCATTGTCTCTCTCCCTGACCACATTATAAAATTAAAACATTTTTAATTGTATGTATTCAATAGGACTTTATGTACCTTATTTTCATTAATACTGATTAGTGAAATTAATCTTTTCTTTAAAAAGAAGAATTGAAATTTTATTTTACTTCTGTGGCCTTTGGGTTAATTTCCCTTCCTCCTTTCTTCCCTCCTCTCCCTCCCTCCCTCCCTCCCTCCCTCCCTTCCTTCCTTCTCCTCACCTGAAGATATTTCCCCATGCTTTTTAGAGAGAGTGGAAGGATGGGAAGGAGGAAGAGAGAGAGAGAGAGAGAGAAACATCGATGTGAGCAAGAGACACATTGATTGGTTGCCTCTTGCACGAGCCAGACCCGGCTGGGGATAAAACCAGCAACCCACATACTTGCCCTTGACCAGGAATTGAACCTACAACCCTTTGGTGTGCATGCTGATGCTCTAACCACTTAGCAACACTTGCCAGGGCTGTGTTGATTTCTTTAAAACATGGGTTACTGGTTCTTCATATATCCAAGATTTTTATTCATCTCTAGATTATGCTTGAGCTTCTTAAGGCATCAGATTTTTGAGCTTATTTATAATTAACTTTTGTCTGTAATTTCCTAAAGTTTCTCTTTAAAAATTCTTTTTCCCTATATTTTCTCAAGCAGAAGAGATGGAATTCTTATTTAAATGCCAATTATAATAATACTAGAGGCCCGGTGCACGAAAACTCGTGCACTGGGGCGGAGGAACCCTCAGCCCGGCCTGCCCCCTCTTACAGTCCGGGAGCCCTCAGGGGATGTCCTACTGACTGCATAGGCCTGCTCCCCGCTGTCTGGCCTCCCTCTGTGGGAGGTGACCAGGCCGATCAGGGGAAGGTGCCACCCCCATCATCCTGCTGCTATTGCCACTGCCGGCCGCTTGCCCTCCTCTGCCCTCACAGCCCCTGTGGCTTTGTCTGGAAGGATGTCCGGAAGATGTTCGGTCTATTCGGTCTAATTAGCATATTACCCTTTTATTAGTATAGATAATTTAGTTTGCTAAGTAAAATCTAAAGTACTACAGGTAAGTAGCCTACTGATATCTGGAGCACTTAATTATTTGAAAGACTAGAATAACCTACCAAATTCTTAGTTAAAATAAAATTTTATTTCATGGATCCTTTTGATATTGAAATAGGCTTTTTATAGTTAACACTGTCTTATAGTCAGTTGATGAATAATTTTGAGCTAACCCATGGTTGTTTTCTGTCCATTTTTTGGTAAGAAGAAGAATATAATAACCTGCTTCATTTAGTCAGGTTCAAAAGCATCTTAATGTGTTGTTTTCCTTGAATCCTTTCTTGTCTCTGGTGCAGCCCATTGTGAATGACCCTGATGTTCCACTAAAAGTTGTGGCAGTTACAATTATTGTAATGCATAAGAGTTATGATCCTATTGGTCATAAGGAAGGTTAGGGCCTCTTGGTTATGCTCTTAGAATTGTGTTGGCACATCTAACTGTTCAATACTTTTTTAGTTGCTGTATGTGTCAAGCACTGGACGTATTGATTAATGAGTTCTGCCATCCTAGAAAATGTGCTGCTGCATTGCACAAGTTTAGAGGACATCATTTACATTGTATTCTTTGGAATGTGGCTCTGTGGTCTGGCCTTGAGTCTCTTTCAGTTGGAAAATGTTCAGAATCTCCATTGAGTACAAGTTAATCTATATCTTTATCATGTTAAATAAGGCCCTCATCATAATCTGATCCTATCCCATGTTTTTGTGTGTGTTATAAGTGCTATTTTATTTTTATATGCCTTTATTGATTTCAGAGGAGAAGGGAGAGGAAGAGAGAGATAGAAACATCAATCATGAGAGAAAATCACTGATCGACTGACTCCTGCACGCCCCCCCACTGGGGATCGAGCCCACAATCGGGGTATGTGCCCTGACTGGTAATCGAACTGTGACCTCCTGGTTCATAGGTTGATGCTCAACCACTGAGCCACGCCGGCTGGGCTGTTTTATTTTCTTATTTATTTTTTAATTGAATTTATTGGAGTGACATTGATTCACAAAAGCACACAGGTTTCAAGTGTACAATTCAGTAAAACATCATCTGTACACTGCATTATGTGTCCACCACTCCAATCAAAGTCTCTTTCCATTCCCATTTATCCCCCGGGGACCCTTTGCTCACCTCCACATACCCTCACCCCCTTTCCCTCTGGCTATCATCACACTGTCTGAGTCTATGTATTATGTATATATGTTTTTTGGTTAAGCCCTTCATCTTCTTTCATCCAATTCCCCAAGCCCCCTCCCCTCTGACAGCTGTCAGTTAGTTCCATGTATCCATGCTTCTGTTTCTATTTTGTTCGTCAGTTTATTTTGTTCGTTAGATTCCACATATAAGTGAGGTCATATGGTATTTGTCTTTCTCTGACTTTATTTCTCTTAGCATAATAATCTTTTTTCTTTTTTTAGCTCCATTTCTGTGCTTTCCCCAGAGGCTACCCTGTGTTCTAGACAGTTTAAGTAACTTGTATTCCTGACATTTTTTAGGATTTCTCACTCAGTACTTCCGCTTGGTAATTCCTCTGCTTGGATTACATCCCTCAGTTATTTCCCCTCTTTTGGCCGCTTTTTTGCTTGAAGTACTTCACACCTTCACGTTCTCCAAAGTCTTTTCTGTCCTCTCTCCTCCCCTCCTTCCCCTGTTCCTCTCCCTGCTCCCATGATACCTACTTTATTGCAGCACTCATCCATTTTGTGTGATATATGTTTGCTTCCTTGCCTGACTTGTGTTTTAGAATTGGCTCCTTGAGGTTAGACATTTAATCTGTGTAATCTCCAGCATTTAGCACAGAATTTGGCACATGAAGACAGTGACATTCTAACAAATGACTTTCTATGAAATCACAAGTGATTTTTGCTAGAATGCTGATTGATTATTTACAGACTTATTTTGTAATATTAGGATACTTGGTCAACATTTTGGTTTTCTCAATTAATTTCCCTTTTCCTAAATCAAGCAATAATCTGGAGTTAGATTTCAAGATACTACTTAGTGAGGATAAAGGCACTGTTTTAAGTTCATTGGTGAACATGTTGGTGAAACTTTCTGTCCATAGTAATGAAAAATTGACTGTAATGTAACTTTTTAAAAAAATTAAACATAACTTTTCAATCCAAGAAGAACAGGTGATCCATAAGGTCGCTGTAACACCAGTTCCATCTCTGTTTCTGCCAGTAGCTCTCACTGCTGCTACTGTGCAGGAGTGGATGAAGTTAAAAAGTGGAACACTTCAGGGCACTAAGTCAGTGCCGGAAGCCGGTCCATCCTTGCTGCTTGACACAGTCGCTGCAGGAAAGAAACATCTGCACAGCATATGTTTCAAGGGACCTGGCATATATAGCATATTGTTCTTAATATGTTTGCTCTCCTTAGCGCCATGTGTTTTAACCAAGGTCACCTCTCTGAGAAAGGTTGTTTCCCCAGGTGGAGATTTTTCCCTGAAGTTAGGGAGGGGATACAACCCCTTAATTAAGTGCCAGGCGGGTAGTTAAGCTACATAATCTTTACTCCCTGGAATGGAGATAAGAAACGCCCTAACCTTTGTAAAAGAAGTTGACAGGATTAAAATCGGCTGGTATAAATACGGATGTAACAAGACAATAAACATCAGATCCTCATCAGATCATCATCAGATCCTCATCAGATCCTCGTCAGTTCCTAACCAGAACTCCGACCAGAACTTTGGCTGGAGATCCTGGCTATAGGTCCTGACTAGGCTGCTGATCAACTGAAGGCTGTCTTCGTGTCATTCCTTCTTCGCCGACTCCGTCCACACCTTTGGGGACCCCTGGACCCGCTGGATTGGACCCCAGCAAGTCAGGAAGACTTCCAGACTCTTATGGGTCATCCTGTAAGTGGAACTATGCCTGCTCCATACTGTACTTTATTTTGTTACTTATGTTACAGAATAGTGAGAAGCTAGGAAAATTCCAGGGCAGGAGGATTAGGGAAACTGAGACAAGGAAATTAAATAAAGCCAAACAGTTTAGGCAGCTTGCAGCCAGTTTGCAGCAGAGCCTTATCTTGAGAACAAATGGCTAATACCTCTCCTCACTAACCATAGAATACAGGAAGGGAGGGGGAGTTCTAATGCCTCTTCTCCCTAACCAGAGAATACATAGCATAAATCACCCTGGAACTGCCAAGGCAGCAGGAGGAGAGGGAAGGAGAGAAGGGAGAGTTTATCTCACCCACTAAACAAAGAAGGAAAGAAGAAGTTTTCATCTCACTGTTTAAACAGAGAAGCCAGCAGACTTGGGGCTTGTCAAGATAAAATCGTCAAATGCTTCTCATAAATTCTGGGAGAGCCATAAATAAAGTAAAAGGATGACCTCAAGATACCTAGATATTCAACCTATCTTCAAATTTTAAACCTATAGACAACAGAAAAGTATAAAAAGCCAAACCTCTACCAGGCAGCACTTCTCAGACTAACTGGGAAGCCCATCTGTACTTCTTAAGCCAGAAATATTTTGATAACATTTGTTTGCCTTGCTTCTTTAATACATTTATTTGCTTTATTTTTTAAATAAATTTGCTTTACTACACCATCACCATCTGAGGTCACTCATTTGAATTCTTTCTCAGGAGACTGATAAGAACCGAGGAGGGGACAGCCCTCTCTCTTCAACTCAGGGGGTTGTCAGATAACACCTTTTCTAGTGTTTCTGGTGCCTACAACATTTAGAGATGTATCTTAGGTATGGGTTAGGAAGGAGTGTAGGATGACTTCCAAATTCCTGGCATGGGTTTTTAGGCAAATTGTATTCATTAAGTAGAGAAAATTGGTGGTTGTTTGTGGTGGGAGGAAAGATAAAATGAACCTAACAAACCCATATGGTAGATCTTTGAATCTGTGTATCTGGGGCTCATGAGATCAGTGCTGAAAGAACTGATTGGTAGTTGCCACAGTAGATAGGTTAATAGTGCCATCTTTGGGCCCTGGTGGTGTTACAAAGAGAGAAAGCCTGGGGAAAATTAATAGTTAAGAAGTGGGCAGAGGAAGTGGAGGCTTGGGGAATATTAAAAATTAAGAAGCGGGCAGAGGAAGTAGAAGCTTCCTACCTGACTACCTGCTGCACAACCCAGGCTAGCTTAATATGACGTATAATTCAGCTCTGTTGTGGGAGTATAAATGTCATTCATGGGTCATCTTGGGAGCTTAGTCAGTACTTTCTTACGAAATAGCTAAAAGCAGGATGTAGCTTAGATGAAACTGTTATTGCTGTTGGCGGGTGACCATCCTGATGCAGTGGTCACTGTGCATGCACATGCTCAAAGTTGGTCTCAACTGTTCATAGCATCGTCTATTTTAGTTGAGTAAAGTGCATTCTTGGTAGTCAGCTCTGAGTTTAAATTGTTGATTAAATTAAACTATTAAAGAAGATTCCATAGTAGTTGCATATTGAAACAGAGAGTAATAGTGTAAACAGGTATGTAAAAAAAATAGAGCAGCAAAGTAGAGAAGGGCCAGGATGAGAGGAGGGGTGGGGGTAGGGGATAGGGTAGAGAAAAGAGGAGAGAAGAAAAAAAGAACAGAAGAAAACTTTCAGGAGAATTATACTTCTAAGTCTTCAGTATGTCTAGGAGTTCTACATAGATCCCAGAGATGTTTAGTTTTTTTTATTAATAGCAAACCCCAAAATAATTTTTTTCATTACTCAGCATGGTTTACTTCAGGATTATTATGTTTGCAAGAAAGAAAAATCATTTTTATTCATGATCTATATTACAGTATGCTTCACATTTCATTTTTCCAGACCTTATGAAGACCTAAACACAAAGAAGCACAACATCACTAGTAAACTATTCTGCACAAAAAGTACAATCCTACAAATTTACAATTATAAATGATAGGCACTAAGATCAACTTTTAAAAATTATGTTCCCTAGCCAGTTTGGCTCTTGGATAGAGTGTCGGCCCACAGACTGAAGGGTATCACCAAGTTCAATTCTGGTCAAGGACATGCACCTCCATTGCAGGCTCAATTCCTAGCCAGTCAGAGCGCAGGGTGCATGCGGGAGGCAACCAATTAATGTGTCTCTCTCACATCAATGTTTCTCTCTGTCTTTCCCCCTCCTTCCCACTATCTAAAAATCAATGGAAAAATGTCTTTGAGTGAAGATTACCAACAAAGACAAATTATGTTAATTAGCCCTTTTCAACTTTACTTCTTTTTCCCAGTTTGAAACCCACCCATGTTGACTCAGCATAGGCAGAAAGTACAAAGGCCTTAGCATCTGCGTTTAACAAATGTTTTAAAAATCCAGCACTTTAAATTGCTGTTAAAGAGGATAATGGTCTTGCTCATGGTACAACCATTATAGAAATCTGAACTTTCTCATTTTCTGTGGTCATTGTGTAATAAGGACTTTTTAACAAATCAATATAGTTGGGTAATGTGCCAACCATAATAATAATAACTGACATTTATACAAGGACTTTTAGTTTACAAAACATTTCTACAGGCATTATCTACTTTACTTATTATTTCCAATCAATATTGCCTTTTCAAAACAGGGAAAAAAAATCTTCACTTAATCAATCAAGATTAGCATTTTTCATATTTCCTAGAAAGTCAAGCATGGAGGGACTTTATATCAGAAAGTTTTACCAACAAATTAAGGCATGAAATGCAGACAGCAGCATCTTTCAAGGGTCTGTTTCCCAAAAATACATTTGAAAGCCAAGTGGAAAGTATGAATCTTAGAATAATGAATGTTTAAATTTCAAATACCGTCTTTTATTTTTATTTAAAAAAATATATTTTATTGATTTTCTTACAGAGAGGAAGGGAGAGGGTTAGAGAGTTAGAAACATTGATGAGAGAGAAACATCAATCAGCTGCCTCCTGCACACCCCCTACTGGGGATATGCTCGCAACCAAGGTACATGCCCTTGACCGGAATCGAACCCCGGACCCTTCAGTCCGCAGGCTGATGCTCTATCCAATGAGCCAAACTGGTTAGGGCTCAAATACTGTCTTTTAAATTGCCAATAGAAATGTCTAGTTACTAGGGATTTGGATTGATAGCATTATAGTTTAGAAGAAGTGTCACTAATTTGCATTAGAATGGGATAAACATTGATTTATATATTAACAAAAAAACACCTCATTTTACACCTGAATTTAAAAGTGTAATTTTAGTTAGAGGAGTTAGGTTCACTTATGAATTTGGTTTGTTTATTTAAGCTGTTATTAGAACTCTTGATTTGAGAGTTCCTATTGTATTAGATGCCCATGCCACACAATTTCTTTTGTGCTTGTTTGAAAATACCTTTGTTTCAACTAGGTTATTTTACTCTTGCCCCCAAAGGAAAAAAAATAGCACAAAAGTTTTACCTATTTCATAAGTCTAACAATGCAGAGGAATTTGAAGAAGTGATTAATGGTAGCATGTATGTATAGGTACAAGTGACATGAATTTCTAATTAGGTTTGTTGGATCAAAGTTTATGGGGATCTTAAATTTTAATTAATATCAGTTGGTTTTCCAAAAAGGTGCACTCCTGACATCAATATTTCAAGAGTGCTTTTTTTTTTTTTTTTGCCAGGTATGGGCAGGTAATGTTTTATCATGTAATTTTATACTTCATCTTGTTTTCTTATAGGTTCATGAGCTTTTTAATTGTTCCTGTTCTCCCTTGCTCCACAATATTGCAAGATCCCTAAATTCTAGTGTCAGACAATTGTGAATTTGGGAGTAATCTATAGTATAAAGGGAATAATAATATGCCTGTTTTTCTGTCCCTCCCCATTGTCATTTGTTTTGTTCATTGCATGTCTTACATTTCTATTGAGACACATGAAACAGGCTCTCTTAATATAGAAAACTCACACTTTTCCATATTAGTACCTCCAGTGGTACTAAAAAAAATCTGTAACTTATCCTTAACCACACTTGATCAGCAGTTGCTCTGTGAAGACTGGAGCAAATTGTCGCCTCTCTCCTTACCAGTGTTGGAATGTCACCTACTGGTGGAAGAGTGTAACAGCAGGTTATATACAAAGGCAATACTTGCCTAGGTAAAAAACTTTCATGATTGGATTGCAACACATGAATTATTACAACTGCCTCATTTTAGTGAAGAAGTTGAAACCAAGACATTTGAAGGAACTTGCAAATAGTCATGTTAAATTGTCATTTAAAGACAAGTTAGAGCTGATTCTAGAGTTCTCTGCTTTTTACATTTGTTTTTGTTTTGTATTATGTATTTTGGGGTAAAGTTGTATATCTCCTGTTCCTAATATGGTAATGAATATGGCATATATGTTCACTTAATGCTTATAGATGAATTAATTTGATAAAATAATTTTGAATTTGCTGCTACTGTACTTATGCTGTGTCACTGGCTAGTACTTCTCAGTGGGGCCAAAATGTGTTAGGAATATAAAAAGAAATATAAACAGCTAGCTGTAGCTTACTAGAAATATACTTCTTAAAGGAATCTTCAAAATGACTACTTGCCTAGAGTGGTCACTTCGTAAGTTATATAAATGTCTAATCATTATATTGTACACCTGAAACTAATGTAATATTATATATCAACTATAATTGAAAAATAAAAAAAATTTTTTAAACACACTTGCCTGGGCTAAAGTAACTTAATTAAGAGTAAGATCCAGAGAATCTGGAGAATAGTCTGGTAGAGCACCATGAAATGCTTTGGAGATTCTACAAGTGCAGACCCAAGGCTGACCATGCATTGTAGAATTAGAAGTTAATTTTTAAAAAATATTATTACATCCCTGCCAGGCATGGCTCAGTGGTTGACCTGTGAACCAGGAGGTCACGGTTCAATTCCCGGTCAGGGTACATGCCCAGGTTGTGGGCTTGATCCCCAGTGGGGGGCGTGCAGGAGGCAGTTGATAAATGATTCTCTCATCATTGATGTTTCTCCCTCTCCCTCTCCAAAATCAATAAAAAATTATTACATATACATGGTTAAAGCATTCAAAAAGCACTAAAGTTTCTCCCTCACTTCTACCCAAACACACTGTTCCCACTGGTAGCCAAGTTTATAATTCTTAATGTTCTTAATATTGATTTCTATGACAGATAATTGCATTATCTTTCCTAATTATAACTTATTTTGTTATAACTATCACATTGCTTTGTAACATACAAAAAAGTGTAAGTATACAAAGACTACACCTTACAAATGTAAATACAGTCTTGCTTTGGTGTATGTTGGGTACAATGGTCTTCCTTAAGTCTAAACACAGAAACAAAAGCATGTATTATAAGAGAAAGTCCAAGATGGGAAGTGATAAAATGGGTATTGAGTGGAGCTTTGTTAAAATTTAGCTGGTATCCCTGTAAAATTTCCATGTATTCATTAAATTATATTATGTCATTCTTATTGTTAGGAGCTGACTTGAAGTAGTAAGTTTGTCCTCATAAAGAGTTATCACAATTTTGGTTACTGTAATTGGGAGATTGGGTCTCTCCCCCCACTTTTATACATATATTTGTATAGATATTAAAGTTGGAGTGGTTTTTTGAGCAGAGTAGGGATTGTATATGTATTAGGGTACTTTTATTCCAATTGTGAAGGCAGAACTGCTTTTTTTGACAATGAAATATTGAGAATGCTAACTGCTGTTTATTACTTCAGGATCTTTAAAAACATCTTTTGCTGAGTGGTCCTTAAAAGATAGGTTTATCTAATTTTTAGTTAACATGAGTAGGTATGTTTAATGCTCAGAAAAAAAAATGTAGAACTACAAAACAAAGTGGGAGGATTCATTCTCTTTCAACAATACATAGTGGCCCAAAAATCTTAGTTCAGTTTTAATTTTTAAAACTCCGGAGGTATATGTTAAAAACTCTAAAAAAAATGTCATTTGAGAATTTTTTTATACTAATTTATTTAGTTTTGTGATTTTTGAATGAATACATTTTTATTTTACTTCAGTCTTGTTGAAGTTGGCAAATATTAACTGAAGTAAATTAAAAATATATTATTCAAAACTGCTTTGCTTGAAGTTTTACTGGAGTTATAGATCGTTCTCTAAGTTACCTTGTGAAATTCTTATTTTGGAATTCTTGGAAAATACATTGAATATCCTTAAAGAAAACCCTCCACATACATATTATTATAATACTATTGGTACAGCTAATAAGGAATTCAGGTTTTGAAGCAAAGGTTTAGAGATTTGGGGATTTCTATGCCTATTGAGACCAACTCATCTTGTTTTAGGAAATGAGATATGACTAACTCTAATCCTAGGTTAAAGAGGTACTTAAATGGTTAAACCATTTAAATGGTTCCTAGTAACTATATAATGGGAATAATAAGTAAACTTAAAAAAATTAGTATTAGATTTAGTGATATTTATTTCTGATAGCTTCACTTTTTTTCTGTGCTGCTGTTTTCACCCACAAAAAAAATCAAGTTCATTGTAAATGCAAGGAAGGGTTTGGTTAAGCACAATAGCCTATAAGCTCCTTGCTATTTAGATAACATCAAGGCTCAGGCATGCACTGTGGAGTTGGGACTTTAAGTAATAGGAGCTCTACCAGTGGTAGTCAGATGGCAGAAAACCCATTTAAAATTAGTGAATTAAAAAATCCTAAATTTTAATGTCTTATTTTAGAAGTAGTTCAAAAAGAACCAAAACAAATATTTGACAGAAAATTCTCATTTGAACAGATTTTTATGCTTAGTTTTATTTTATTAAGAGCCAGCTTTTGAAAGCTCTGCTAACATCAGCAATTGGAAGGAATAATTATAGTGCAATTGGTAAGAAAAATTTCTTTGTTTACTATGATATAGAAAGTGACTTGATTAAAAATGCATTCCAACAAACCACCAAAGTTATATTTCTATAAGTTAAATGGATTTTAGAAGTTTGATATTAATGCTTCAGATGTCCTAATTAGATATATGGTAGGATAGTATTTAAAATGTATTTTTCATCTTGATAAATCAGTATGCTTTAAAATGTGTTTATATAGATTTGTGTTTTTGTAGAGTCATAGAAATGTTAAGGGATCTCTAGGTACATTTTTAAAATTTAAATATACATTTATAATGTGTATATGTTTTAAATGTAAACTTGGAATTGTCTCATTAGGTTTTACTAAGTTTATGTAAAAGGTGAGTTCTTAGTAATTTCCTATGAGGTATAATATGTTTAAAGAGAAGAATAATTGGTGGTTTTTAGAGCAACTTTTTATTTAAATTATTTTTAATATTTCAATTTTGGTAAAATTGGTAAGAGTTAAAGAATTTTACCTTTAAAAGGAAGCTAAATTTCAGAGAAATAACACTTGTAAAAAGAGTAAGGAGATAATTTGGTCAAGAATTGTGTTTTTAAAAGTATGAAAATAGATTATTATGGGCAGTGCACATTTAAAATAATTGGAATATTTTTTGTTTTGGTCAGACTGTAGACGATGAAAATATAGTTATGTTAGATTAAGGTGAACTTTTGTCAGATATTTGAGGAAAAGGTTATAAATAGTTATAAATACATGGACTAAATGAAAACACTGAATTTTTAATGGCAGTTCTTTTTCTAAAATCATAAAAAGCACGAGTATTTATCTACTAATAGATTCTACAGTAAAAAATTGGGGTTTACAAAAGTTGGGAAGCATGTCTATATTTCTAGGCAATGGATAAAAAAACAAGACCAAAGACTAGTTAGATTCAAAACCCAGCAGTATGAGTTTATAGATAATGCCTGGTACATAATAGGTTGAGTCAGTTATTTTAGATTTATAGAGGCAGAGTTCTCAAGATTTATGGCCTTTGGTGCTAGGAATGAAAATTTTCTTCTGTTTAAAAGCTTGAGATGGCTGCTTTTATTGATTAAAAAACTTTATATTATGGATAATTTCTACATACTGAAAAGTAGGTTAGTATAATGAACTGTCATGTACCTATTACTCAGTTTTTAACTTGTCTTTAACAGTATTCATGGCCATCCCCTGACCAATAAAGATAAGTTAAAAGAAAATTTTTTTTTGAAGTTCAAACCTGCAGAAAAGTTGATGTATAAGTGTAAAGTTGTTCATTACATTCCTTAATTATCCTTCTGATATGTGTAGAATCTGTAGTGATGTTTTCTGTCTTATTCCTGATATTAATTTGTGTCTCTCCCCCACCCCCTTCTCTTTGAGTCTAACTAGAAATTAGAAATGATCAATTTTATTGATCTCTAAGAACCAGCTTTTTATTTCATTGATTTTTCTCTCTCAATTTTTCTGTTTCTTATTGCATTGATTTCTTCTCTGAATTTTATTATTTCCCTGTAGTGCTTACTCTAGGTATACTTTGCTGTTTTCTACTTTCTAAAGGTAAAGCTGATGTCATGATTTCAGACCTTTCTTTTCAGATACTGGGAAGTAGTGCTATGAACTTTCTAACTACTGTATTAGTGGCATTCCACAAACTTTAATATGTTAATCTTCAATATGTTAATCTTCATTTTTGTTCAGCTTGGAATACTTTGTATTTTATTTCACTTGATTTCTTTGACTCAGATTTTCAGAAGAGTATTATTTTGTTTCTAAATATTAAGGCTTTTCTACTTATGCTTTTGTTATTATCTTCTAATTTAATTACATTTTATTCAGAACATACTTTGTATAACTTGAATCTTTTTATGTCCCAGAATGTGGTCTTTCTTGGTAAATATTCTGTGTACAAGTTTTAAAAAAATCTATATTTTGCTGTGGTTGAGTAGAATGTTCTGTAAGTACCAGTTAGGACACTTGATTGATACTATTGTTTATATCTTCTATGTCCAAACTAGTATTTTTAATTTACTTGTTCTATCTCTTATTGAGAGAGTGGTATTGAAATGAAATCTCCAACAGTAATTGTGAATTTCTGTATTTCCTTCCAGTTTTATTAGTTTCTGATTTGTGTATTTTGAAGGTCTGTTAAATGTATATGTGTTTAGGATTATTAGTAATACTAGAGGCCCGGTGCACAAAATTCGTGCACGGCGGGGGGTTATCCCTCAACGCGGCCTGCACCCTCTCCAATCTGGGACCTCTCGGGGGATGTCCGACTGCCAGTTTAGGCCTGATCCTGCGACATCCCTCTCACAATCCGGGACTGCTGGCTCCTAACTGCTTGCCTGCCTGCCTGCCTGATTGCCCCTAACCGCTTCTGCCTGCCAGCCTGATTGCCCCCTAACCGCTCCTCTGCTGGCCTGATTGATGCCTAACTGCTCCCCTGCCGGCCTGATCGCCCCCAACTGCCCTCCCCTGCAGGCCCAATCGCCCACAACTGCCCTCCCCTGCTGCCCGACTGCCCCTAACTGTTCTCCTATGCCGGCCTGGTCACCCCCAACTCCCCCCTGCCGGCCTGGTCGCCACACGCAGCCTGCTGTTCAGTCATTTGGTCATCCCTCACTAACCCCCCTGCCGGCCTTGTCACCCCATGCAGCCTGCTGTTTGGTTGTTACTGTGATGGCATCCTGGACAATTTGCGTATTCCTCTATTATTAATATAGATAGGATGCATGTAGTTGCCTATAGTCTTTTAAAAAATACAACCACAATCTCTGCCTTTTAATTGGTGTTTAGACCATTTATATTTAATGTGATTATTAATATGGTTGGGTTTCAATCAGTCATCTTTCTATTTGTTTTTAATTTATCTCATTTTTTGTTTGTTTTTTCCTGTTAAATCACATGAATATTTCTTATGGTTCAGTTTAAATCCTTTGTTGATTTCTTAGCTATCACTCTTTTATTTTAGTGGTTACTGTAGAGTTTACTTTATACTTCTCTAACTTATTACAGTTTACCTTTAAGTGATATTACACTACTTCATGTATAGTATAAGAAACTTACTGAAGTATACCTCTATTTCTTCTTGTTCTTTGTGCTGTTATGTATATTTATCCACATAGTTACTATTTCTGGTGTTCTTCATTTCTTTGGGGAGACCCATATTTCCATCAGTTTTTTTTTTTTCCTGTCTAAGGACTGTTTAAAAACTTTTTTTTTATAGTGTAGTAAATTTTTTTTTTCAGTTTTATATTCACCTTTGATTTTGGAAGATATTTTCGTTAGGTATAGAATTCTCTGAGTAGTTTTTTCCTTGATGTTTCAAAGATGTGCTTTGCTGTCTTATCACCTGACTATTTTTAACAAGAAACCTGATGTCATTCTTTTTTTTTTTAACTTAAAAATGTTTTTATTGATTTTTGAGAGTGGAAGGGAGAGGAGAGAGAGATAGAAACATCGATGAGGAGAGAGAATCATCGATTGGCTGCCTCCCGCACACCCCCGCAGAGGATCGAGCCTACAACCCAGGAATGTACCCTGACCGGGAATCGAACCGTGATCTCCTGGTTCATGAGTCCATGCGCAACCATTGAGCCACACCAGCCGGGCTCTGATGTCATTCTTATCCTTGTATGTAACATATCTTTTTTAAAAATATATTTTATTGATTTTAATAAATCTTTATTGGTCAGATTATTACAGTTGTTCCTCTTTTTCCCCCCATAGCTCCCCTCCACCCGGTTCCCCCCCCCCACCCCATTCCCTTAACCCCCCCCCCCCCACTGTCCTTGTCCATAGGTGTACAATTTTTGTCCAGTCTCTTCCCGCACTTCCCACACCCCCTTCCCCCCAAGACTTGTCAGTCCACTCCCTTTCTATGCCTCTGATTCTATCATATTCACCAGTTTATTCTGTTCATCAGACTTTTTATTCACTTGATTTTTAGATTCACTTGATAGATATGTATTTGTTGTCACTTTGTTGTTCATAATTTTTATCTTTACCTTTTTCTTCTTCCTCTTCTTAAAGAATACCTTTCAGCATTTCATATAATACTGGTTTCGTGGTGATAAACTCCTGTAGCTTTTTCTTATCTATGAAGCTCTTTATCTGACCTTCAATTCTGAATGATAGCTTTGCTGGGTAGAATAATCTTGGTTGTAGGTTCTTGCTATTCATCACTTTGAATATTTCTTGCCACTCCCATATGGCCTGCATAATTTCTGTTGAGAAATCAGCTGACAGTCATATGGGTACTCCCTTGTAGGTAACTGACTGTCTTTCTCTTGCTGCTTTTAAGATTCTCTCTTTGTCTTTTGCCCTTGGCATTTTAATTATGATGTGTCTTGGTGTGGTCCTCTTTGGATTCCTTTTGTTTGGGGTTCTCTGCGCTTCCTGGATTTGTAAGTCTGTTTCTTTCACCAGGTAGGGGAAGTTTTCTGTCATTATTTCTTCAAATAGGTTTTCAGTATCTTGCGCTCTCTCTTCTTCTGGAATCCCCATAATTCGGGTGTTGGTACGCTTGAAGTTGTCCCAGAGGCTCCATACACTATCTTCATATTTTTGGATTCTTTTTTCTTTTTTCTTTTCTGGTTGGGTGTTTTTTACTTCTTCGTATTTCAAATCTTTGACTTGCTTCTTGGGGTCTTCTAGTCTGCTGTTGGATCTTTGTGTATTATTCTTTATTTCAGTCAGTGTATGCTTAATTTCTAATTGGTCCTTTTTCATATCCTTGAGGGTCTCACTAAATTTCTCAGAGGTTTCTAGAAGATTCTTGAGCAACCTTATAACCATGGTTTTGAACTCTATATCCAGTAGTTTGCTTTCCTCCATTTCTTTCATTTGTGACATGTTTCTTTGTCTCCGCATTTTGGCTGCTTCCCTGTGTTGATAGAGTGGCTTTGTGTGCTAGGTGTCCTATAGGGCCAAGTTGTTCATCCTCCCCAATTACCTGAGGTGGACACTCTTGGTGCACCACCCTTTGTGGGCTGTGTGCACAGTCTTGTAGTTAAGCCTTGATTGTTGTAGGTATCACTGGGAGGAATTGACCTTCAGGCCAATTGGCTGTGAGAATCAGCTGTGTCTGCAGTGGGAGAACTTCTGAGCTGGAGACACTCTTCTGGGGCAAGACTCGCTTCAGTGGGGCTTTGGTGCTCACCGAGTCTGCCCCCTGAGTGTGTCTCTTATGGATCTGAAGCGTTGTAATCGGGTATGGTCTCACTCTGACCACTGGGTACACTTGCTCTTGGATCTCCAAGGAGGTGCAAAGTCAGCCACTGTCTGAGGCCACCCAGCAGGAGCTACAGAGAGATCTGCAGATTCCTCCTCTTTTTTTGGGGTTTGGAGGTGCCTAGATGAGGCCCAGCTGTGAAGCAATGCAGGCTGCTGTAGAGCCTTGGGCTGCCTTTTGTAAGCTCTGGGGCTCTCTGACCCAGCTGCAGTTTGTTAGGTTTTAGATTGCAAAAGGCCAGGCTATTCATATGCAAAAGCCTCTGTTCACAGCTTGGGTGGGGCAGGGTCTCAGGGATTCACCGGGGTGGAGCAAACAGCAATGGCTTCCTGTCAGCCCTGCCCCGAAGAGGTCCCTGGGTCTCTGTGTCCCGCAGCCCCGTGCAGGAACTATGATCGCTGTAAGCACCTCTGAAAGAAAGCCACCCTCGCATTATAGCCCGATGCCAGACAGTCCAGTTTCTCCCAGTATGAGTCTGGGTCCCCAGAGTCTCCCCCGGAACTGGAGTTCAGAGCAGTTGGGAGCTTGTATCTCCCTCCTGATTGAAAAAGGCAACAGCGTACCCAGTTGCCAGCCTGTTTCATGCGCCTCCTCCACACTCCCGCACCTCTGCACCTCCTACCAGTCTCAATGTGCTTTTCTCTTTCCTTCTAGTTGTAGAACTTCCACTCAGCCAGCCTTCCCGTGGTTCTGGATGATATCCGTTTTGTCTTTTAGTTATAGTTTTGATGTGGTTGTGCAAGGCAGCAAGTTCAGGTGTTTACTTATGCCGCCATCTTGGTTCCTGTCTATATTTTATTGATTTTAGAGACGAAGGGAGAGGGAGAGAGAGATAGAAACATCAATGATGAGAGAGAATCATTGATTGGCTGCCTCCTGCACACCCCCTACTGGGGATGTGCCCAAAACCAAGGTACATGCCCTTGACTGGAATCGAACCTGGGACCCTTCAATCCTCAGGCTGACGCTCTATCCATTGAACCAAACCAGTTAGGGCGTAACGTATCTTTTTTTGTCAGCTCCTTTCACAATATTTTTTATCATTTCTTTTAAATAGTTTGATGATGACATGCCCTGGTATAACTTCTTAATGTTTCTTTGCTTAGTGTTAGTTGGACTTCTTGGATCTATGGGCTTATAATTTTTTCATCTAATTTGGAAAATTTTGGCCATTATATCATTACATATTTTTTTGGTCTCTCCCATGATGCATATATGTTAAGGTCACTTGAAGTTGTCTCTCAGCTTACTGGTGGTGGTGGCGGTATGTGCTTCTAATTTTTTTCTCCATTTTTCGTTTTGAATATTCTATTATGTCTTCAAGTTCATTGATTTTTCTTTTGCACTGTCAAATCTGCTGTTAAGTTCATCTTCATATTTTTTTCATCTGAGATGTACTTTTTATATTATGTTCAATTTGATTTTTTTCTTCATATGTCTCTGCTTAACATGTTCAGTCTTTCCTGTTGGTTTTTAAACATTTAGTCTACAGTTATAGCAGTTGTTTTAATGTCCTTGTCAACCGATTATATTCTATTATCAGTTCTGGGTCCTTTTCTATTGATTGATTTTTCTCATTATGGGTTGTATTTTTTTTCTTCTTTCATGCCTGTTAAGTTTAATTTGGATGTCAGACATTGTGACTTATTGGGACTAGACATTTTGTATTTCTAAAAATCTCCTTGAACTTTATTATGTGAAGCAGTTAAGTTACTTAGAAACAATTTTATTCTTTCAAGTCTCAAAAGCTTTGTTAGTCAGGACCACCAGAGTAGCTTTTAGTTTGGGGCTAATTGGGTACTATTACTGAAGCAAAACCCTTCTGAATACTCTCCCTGATTGTTTGTGACTAATGAGGTTTTTCACTGTAGTTGGTCGGAATAGGCACTCTGCCCAGCTTTGTATGAGCCCTGATGGTTATTGGTTTTGGGTGGTTCTTTCCCTAGCTTCTGGTATTTTTGCCTCACACATAAGTGCTGATCAGTACTTGGTGGAAGACGTGAGAGGGATAGGGATCATCTTGCAGATTTTCAGTGTCCTTTCTCTGTGCAGATCTGCCCTGCAAACCTGGTCACTTTGTTGCCTCCCCAGACACCCAGCTTCATCTCCCCAAATCAGAGAGACTGCTCTACTCCCCCTGGGTTCCCTGCCTTCCCTTTTTTTGCAGACTGTAGACCAAACATGTCAAACTCCCGGCCCGCTGGCACGAGTTTGATGTGTTTGCTGTAGACTCTTTAGATTGCAAACTGGGATAATTGCAAAGCTCATCTAGTTTCCTTCCTATCTCTGTATCAGTTTCTTTCATTACCTGGTGTCCATTTTCTTGAAAACTTGTTTTATATATTTTGTCCATTTTGTTGTTGTTTTAGATGGGAAGGCAAATCTGGTCTCTGTTTTTTCATCTTGGTTGGAAGCAGAAGTCTCAACATAGTTTCTCCCCTCAAGAAACATATTTTATTTTATTTATTTTTTCGTTAGAAAACATATTTTAGGTGGTGGTGGTGGAAAATGGGATCAGAATTATATGTAATCTATATCCTAATAAAAGAGAAACATGGTAATTAGCCGTACGGCCGCTACCCTTCCCATTGGCTAATCAGGGAGATATGCAAATTAACTGCCAACCAAGATGGCAGCCAGCAGCCAGGCAGCTGACGCGAACTGGGAGGCTTGCTTGCTTCAGTGACAGAGGAAGCCAGGTTTCCCGCCTGCCTTGCCGGCCTCTCAGCTGCTCTCTAAGCAACATTGTAACAAATATAGAAGCTAAACAAAACCCTGGGCTTCAGCCAGCAGGACCGCAACATTGTTTCAAATACAGAAGGTAAACAAAGGCCAGAAACCTGCTTTCAGCAGCGGAGGTCTCATAGCTGGAGCCAAGCCTCAGAGCTAAAGCTGGCTCAGAATTAAAAAAAAAGAAAAAAAGGAGCGGTTGGGAGCTTCAGTCACCCGCCAGCCTGAAAACGGCCCTCAGCCCCTCACCCAGACTGGCCAGGCACCCCAGTGGGGACCCCCACCCTGAAGGGGGTGTGACCAGATGCAAACAGCCATCATCCCTTCACCCAGGCTGGCCAGGCACCCCAATGGGGACCCCCACCCTGATCCAGGACACCCTTCAGGGCAAACCAGCTGGCCCCTACCCGTGCACCAGGCTTCTATCCTATATAGTAAAAGGGTAATATGCCTCCCAGCACCGGGATCAGCGGAGCAGCAAGGCCTCCCAGCACCGGGATCAGCGTGACAGGGGGCAGCAACCAAACCCCCTGATCACCCTGCGGCTCTGTGTGTGACAGGGGGCGGGGCCACAACCTCCCTATCCGCCCTGCTCTGTGCGTGACGGGGTGGCGCCGCAACCTCCCTATTGACCCTGCCTTGAGTGTGACGGGGCAGTGCCCCAACCCTCCAGTCGGCCCTACCCTGAGCATGACTAGGGGTGGCATCGCAACCTCCCAATCCGCCCTGCTCTGTGCATGACAGGTCTGTGCATGACAGGGGGCGGCGCCCCAACTCCCCAATCGGCCCTGCTCTGAGCCTGACCAGGGGCTGCACCTAGGGATTGGGCCTGCCCTCTGCCACCCGGGAGCAGGCCTAAGCCAGCAGGTCATTATCTCCCGAGGGGTCCCAGACTGCGAGAGGGCACAGGCCGGGCTGAGGGACCCCCCCTCCCCCCCGAGTGCACAAATTTTTGTGCACCGGGCCTCTAGTATATATATAAAAGCTTAAGTGACTGTTCAACCGAATGACCAGTAGCTATTATGTGCACTGACCACCAGGGGGCAGACACTCCAACCGGTAGGTTAGCTTGCTGCCGGGGTCCACCAGATCAGGACTGGGCAAGATGGGCCAGATATGCCCTGTAGCCCTCCCACAGTCCCTCCCAGACGGCCAACCTCCTGCAGTCCCTCCCTGGCCCGATCAGCCCCTGAAATGGGCTGAACACACCCTGGAGCCCTCCCACGGTCCCTCCCCAGCCCCAACCATGCATTGGTGGTGTCCCGGATTGTGAGAGGGCGGAGGCCAGGCCGAGGGACCCCACCGGTGCATGAATCCATGTACCCGGCCTCTAGTTAATTATAAAAAATGAGTTTGATGAATCCTGAATGATGATCCTGAGATTCAGTCCAGAACTTATGGAAGAACCATGGACTATAGTTAAGAACCTGAGGCTGGTATTTTTTTTGTGGGAACAGCATCAGGGTAGATGCCTTTGTCTTAACCTTTGAAAGTGGGCATGTGCACATTTAAATCTTGCAAGATTGGTCTATCTCTTCCATGTTCAGGTAACAGCTGCTGACCTTTTGTACAGGGAAGAGGTTGGGCTAGTTCATTCTCCCTATAGTCCATAGCAGCAGGTTCCTCATATAATATTGATTTGATGGATTAGTCTTAACATGGTAGTAACATGCTTCGTGGCTGTAATACTGCCCTAGACTAAAAATAACTTGCTACTAAATTTCCCAAAGTTATTTTTTTTTTTTTTGTATAATATGGCTTCTTTTGGAGAAGTTGGACCAGATACTTCTAAAGTTTCTTTTCCAAGATGGCACTAAGTCATCTATCTATCTATCTATCTATCTATCTATCTATCTCTGTCTGTCTTAAAATTCTGCCTTTTATTTCTATAGAAAGTCCTGGCTCTACTTAGCTCTGACCCCATCTCCAGGGCTACCAGTAGGTAGACAAGTGCTGGGTGCTGGTATAGGAGGCATCAATATTTTCATTGGTCATTTTGTTGTGATTTCAGTAGTCATATATGGGATTAGTTTAAAATGCTGCAGTTGGTTTTACTTGGCTATTTTACTTGATTACTTAAGTACCAGTTAAACATTGATACATGTATCACAAGAAATGTGATAATATGAAGTTATATAGTCTACTAGGAAAAATAATTTCCTAACATTTATAAACATTTAACAGCTAATGCTATCTTAGCACAACAAGTGTTATTCACTCAACAAGTAATTTTTGAGTGTCTACCATGGATCAGGCCTGTACTACACACTGGCTAGATGAGGTAGAAACATAGCATTGGGACTGAGAGGTTATATTACCTATTGGCTGTTCTGCAGACATCCGCCTAGTCTAAAGCAGTGGCTCTCCAAGGCTTTGGGCTCAGACTGGTAACCTTTAATGCAGCGGTTCTCAACCTGTGGGTCGCGACCCCTTTGGGGCTCGAACGACCCTTTCACAGAGGTTGCCTAAGACCATCGGAAAACACATATATAATTACATATTGTTTTTGTGATTAATCACTATGCTTTAATTATGTTCAATTTGTAACAATGAAAATACATCCTGCATATCAGATATTTACATTATGATTCATAACAGTAGCAAAATTACAGTTATGAAGTAGCAATGAAAATAATTTTATGGTTGGGGGCCACCACAACATAAGGAACTGTATTAAAGGGTCGCGGCATTAGGAAGGTTGAGAACCACTGCTTTAATGTTTATTGTGAACTCTAAAAAGCTTTTGTTTATGTGCATTGTATCTGTTGATACCATGTTAGTTAAAACTGATATAGATTTGAGAATATTAGTTTAATAAGATGTGACAATAATACATTTATTACATATTAAGTAACATTTTTCTGAAAAATATTTGCCATAACCAAAAAAAATCATGAGAAAATAGGCATTGTTCTACAATTTGCAAATCTCTTTAATGTGTGGCCGAATGTCTGTTTATAATTAATCTCATTTTTTTTAATACAGGGGAAAAAACTTTGTTGATGAGCTCAATGAATTTTCTCCTAGACAAGCATCATGAGTAGTCAGAAATAGTCATAAGATTGCTTAGTGGACTTTGGAATGAGAACGGGCGAATCAGTTGAGTGACCTCCAATAGTGGTACACATGCCATAGGGATTGACTAGTGGCCAGGGAATGTCATTCATGTAATAGATGCTTGCTTAGTAAACATTTGTTGGATGATACTTTAATCCCTAAGAGGTTTTGGGGTGGTTTCACTACTGGTGCTTTACCTCTTCACTATACTTCAAGCAATAAATTGAGTTGTGTGAAGCACTTTTACGGCACAACTAGGTTACGTCTCTGAGTCTGGAGAATGAAAGGGAAGATTCTGTAGTATTTTCTCCCAGAATTTAAATTGTTTTGTAGCAGGGCTGTTGCTACTACAAATTCATTAATGGAATATGCCACGTTTTGTGATTGTAAGTAATGCAGGTGCAAGAACTGGCACACCATTGAAAATGTCATTAGAACCAGCTAGCACTGTAGTGGTTACTTAAGTACCAGTTAAACATTGATACATATGTCACAACAAGAAATGTAATAATATGAAGTTATATAGTATACTAGGATAAATAATAATTTCCTAACATTTGTTCCTCTCATCTCTCAGTTGTCTTCAGCTGTTCTGAAGTACAAGACCTTTTAAATCACTGTAGATATGGACAAAGAAGAAAGGAAGACTATCAATCAGGGTCAAGAAGATGAAATGGTAACCAGTATTTATTATTTACTTATAAAGTGTGAAGAATTTATCTCTGCAATTTATTGTGCTAGGGAAGTAGAAAAGTAAATTAAAAAAACAAAACACAGCTAAGTCAATGTGTTTTCCTCATCCTGACTGTGTTTTTTAATTGGGATTATGTAGCATTTCTATTTGTTTTAGAATAATTCCTATTTCACTTCTGAACTGTTAAAACCTAGAGGAAAGAAGTATGTTTTTTCATTTGGTAATTTGAGAAGTTATGTTAGCTAATGCTTAAAATATAATTCCAAATCCAAGATTTCTAATTTTGATTTATAAAATGTTGAAAATCAGCTTAATTTAAAAAACACACTTTTCAACTCTTCTGTGTGTGGCTGATGGAAGGAGATAGAGTTGTCAGATAAAAAGAAGGTAGGGAAAGAGTAGGTTTACAATTGTTATATGGAAAATAATGCGTTCATCAATAAATAATAATACAAGAATAAACTGTTTTGAGTACTTATAACTGTAAACCTACTTTTGCTCTACCCTGTATAAGACTCCCTGTTAAATATTAAATGTGGATTTCAGATAATCAAGGAATACATTTTTAGTAGAAGCATGTCCCTAATATTGCGAGGGCAACAAAAAATTACTTGTTTTTTTATCTGAAATTTGAATTTAAATAGGCCTTTGCATTTTCATTTGCTAAATTTGGCAGCCCTTGTTAGGGTAACTGAAACAATTTGAATAATTTGGGTCAGAAGGTCAGATTGATCAGTAACAGTAGTATTGGGACAATTAGTTAAAGATTTGGAAAAAAAATAAAGTTAAAACTTAACTAAATGCAACATGATATTCTAAATTATATCCTTAAACAAAAAAAAGACAGTGAAATTCTAATAAAGACAGGATTTACTTAATATAATATACAGTGTTAATACTTTTTATTCTTTTAATATATACTAGTATTTTTATTGATTTCAGAGAGGAAGGGAGAAGGAGAGAGAGATAGAAACATCAATGATAAGAGAGAATCATTGATCGGCTGCCTCTTGCACACCTCCCTACTGGGGATCAAGTCTGCACATGTGCCCTGACCAAGAATTGAACCGTGACCACCTGGTTCATAGGTCGATGCTCAACCACTGAGCCATGCTGGCTGGGCTAATCTTATCTTATAACAAGAAAAGTTCTAGAAGAATTCAAAAGATAAATATAAAAATGGAATTATAAAAGTTCTAGGAATGTATATTAAATGTAAATATACTATATCAGTGGAAAAGTATTATGTTACTAACTAGAGGCCTGGTGCACTGAGCGGAGGGGCGGGTGGCGTCCCTCAGTCTGGCCTGTACCCTCTCGCAGTCTGTGAGCCCTTGGGGGATGTCTGACTGACGGCTTAGTGCCATCAGACATCCTTAGCTCTGCTGCAGATGCGGGAGAGGCTCCCACCACTGCTGCTGCGCTCATTAGCCGTGAACCCGGCTTCTTGCTCAGTGGGAGTGCACTGACCACCAGGGGGCAGCTCCTGCATTGAGCATCTGCCCCTTGGTGGTCAGTGTACATCATAACGACTGGTTCCACTGTTAGGTTGATTTGCATATTAACCTTTTATTATATAGGATGATAACATCAAATGTAGAATGTAATGTGTAAATATCAAAAGATTTTGCACTTAAAAAATATACCTTTGACAATGAGCTTCTCAGAAACAAAATTTAAAGATAAATTATGGGTTGGGAAAATATTTGTAGTTTATCTGACAAGACAATAACCATCTGGAAAACAAAGAACTTTGGAATTTATCTTTCATATCATTTGATGATTAATCATGATTACTATATCCATGCAGGAAATTTATGGCTATAATTTATGTCGCTGGAAGCTTGCCATAGTTTCTCTAGGAGTGGTTTGCACCGGTGGCTTTCTCCTGCTCCTCCTCTATTGGATGCCTGAGTGGCGGGTGAAGGCAACCTGTATTAGAACTGCAATTAAAGACTGTGAAGTGGTGCTGCTGAGGACTACTGTAAGTCCATGGATTTACTTGTACTGTAGCTGATTATTTGAGGAGTAAAAGAATGTCTTTGTGTGTACTTTGTTCAAAATAATATATGAGGAGAACATCACTGTAAGATATAATGAGGAATACTAATCCTACTATTTCTAAAGCACCTGTGTTTGAAGTGAATATTATCAGAGCAATTAGTATAAAGAATCTTAAAGATGATCAAATCCTACCCTTCCTTTTAAGCTCTTGATGCACTGAGAGATTATATGCTGTCCTTCAAGGTCACTGGACAGTTAGAACTATAGGATCTGTCATTCACCAAACCAGTTGCTTCTACTATGTGATGCTGTTACATCTCAGGGTGTTGTGTTTATTTGTTTTTTAATGATCCTACCTGGAAGTATTTTATAAGATGCATTAATATCTAGTCTGAGTATGTTGGGTAAATTAAGAAAGTATTCATGAACTTTTATGGGATATTGTGTTAGTGAAGTATGCCATTTAAATGGTAAGCAGTGGAAAGCACTTCACATTTGAATTTATGCATCTTTATGAAATGGTTAAGTCAGTAGGAAGTGATGCTTTCTCAATTAGAGATGAGTAAATAATATTGTAAAGAATGGAAATCAAATAAAAATGTAGACAGTTGTATAATATACATAATTGACTCTTTACCTTTCTCTCTTGTAAGGATGAATTCAAAACGTGGTTTTGTGCAAAAATTCGCTTGCTTTCTCTGAAAACTCATCCATTTTCGAGTCCAAAATCTGTGGCTAATAAGGTTTCAAATGGCCATGCTGTTCTTTTAACTGAAAATTTGGCCGAAGAGAACAGGCATGAGATAAATAAATATTCACAGACACAATCAGAACAGGTACTGTAATCTTAGTTTCATGGTTTCTTTAAAAATCAGAATTGTTACATGTTATGCTATCATGGATAGTCTATAATTTTGTGTTTGCAGTTATTTTTGAGATAAATGTATATGCATATAAAATGCCTGTTTATCACTGTATTGTAACAGTTCAGGTATTAATTAAAAGAAACATTACATTTACATGTCACATGTGATCACTTTTTAATATGTTGTTAGATGATAGATTTGTGTTAGTAAACGTAATTGAAAACAGGTGATAATGCTTTTTGATGTAACATTTATGTGTTTTACAGATTCGTTACTTTACCCACCATAGTGTAAAATATTTCTGGAATGATACCCTTCACAATTTTGATTTCTTGAAGTAAGTGATTTTTTTTTGTTTAGATTATATTATGAGTATATTGAAAATGTTCTAGATAGAAAAGAATTCATTCTAATGTTACATAAAATTGAATAGGTTTTTATTGAAGAACTTTTATTCACTTATTCTTTAGCAACTTCCAGTGTTATTTGAATACTGATTAACCATTTTAGAATGAAATGTCACTTGCAACCTGTATCGTGGCAAAATTACATAAAAGTTAGAAAAGTAGTATGATCCTAAAATCCACTGAGTCTGAGTTCTTTTCTTTTTGAGGGTTCATCTCAAAGTGAACTTTGAGTATACCTATCTGAACTGTTACCTCCCAATATGCTCAGAGTTCTACCCACTTGTATATACTTGAGGGATGAAGAGATAGATGGAAATTTAACTTCACTATGTGAATAAAGATGGGACATTGTCAAATGTGTTAAACCTTGGGTAGGACAAATTGGTGTAATCTCTTAAAATTTATCACTGGATAAATTTTTGTGGAGGCTTCAAGTTATATAAGTACTAATTAATTAGGATTCTATTTTTATTGCTTTTGTTAAAGCAATTATTATAAACACTCAAGTATCATTGCTTGAGAGTGTTAAAGGAATTCTTAATATTAACAATACAAAGAGAATCACCTTATGAGCATTTAAAATATTCATGCCTGGATTTTCCCCCCTGACACTAAAGAATTAGAATATTCTGGAATGGACCAGGGCATTTCCACATGCCTAGTTGTGAAGACCATTCCTAGTTAAGAACCATTGCCTTACAGAATACTGCAAATGAGCTGGTGTTTGGTTTTTTAAAAAAATTGACTTGGAGCTGATTGCTGCTGCCTTTGGAGAAGTCATCAACTTCAGTGGGAAAAAAGCATCAAACATATTGCTGTGCAGCATTTGCCAACCATAAAAACTTGTAGAATTTATGATAACAGTTACTTAGGGAGCTTAATTTTCCTATCTGACAAAAGTGGAAAAGGATTGGAGTTAAATGATGTATAAGATTCTCTTCAGAGTTCTATTACTAGTATCTCAGTTAATTCTAGAATCTCAGTATAATTAAGACATTTTTGGAGAGAAAGTAGATAGGTTAATTGAATTCCAATTAGAATTGTTACAGATTTTAGACATTGCCCGTGACTCATAAATTCTGTACTCTCTATGTATTAAATCAGGGAAGGATTTTGGTGAATGCTTTTATAGAAAGAAAATAAATGAATAGGATTTCTTACTGTGAAGCTTAAAGAATTAAAGAGGGGGAACTAAATAAAAAGTAAAACATTTTTTTATTTTTAGTTTGGAATTCTCAAACTATCATACTCTACCTTTAATTTTATTAGTTTAGTTATTAGCTCTTACAGCTTTGGTGCACAGCCTTAAAGGATAATAGTATTATATAAACATGAGTATTTAAAGCCATCTTATCATGTGATAGATAGATTTGTATAACTTAGAAGTTGCCACTTTTGAGACTTAGAACTTTCACTATTGTTTATCTTGGGCATTTTAGATTTTAAAATTCCCATTCATTATCTCATTTTTTGTTAAGGATTTCTGTTTGTAAGGAAGTCACACTTTAAAATCAGAATATAGACAAATGAGGCATTAAGACATTTGGATATTTTAAACTTTGTTTAAAGTAAAAACTTTGGATTTATTTAGGGGACTGGATGAAGGTGTTTCTTGTACGTCAATTTATGAAAAGCATAGTGCAGGACTGACAAAGGGGATGCATGCCTACAGGTAATTTTTATCCAACTAAAGTCAGATCTATTATCAAAATTCCTAAATACAGTAGTATGTATAGTTCACCCTTTCACCATATAGTTGTACATATTAACAGATATTTAAATATTATAGACATAGTACTTGACAACTTATTGATGTTTTATTTGGGTATGGCTATCTCTCAGTTTAAGAATTATAAAAATATTGGAGCTGTTACTATTAAGTTGATATCCCTGAAAATATACCATATTTCCTCAATTCTAAGGTATACATTTCCCCACATTTTAACATTTCTAAAAGGGGAATGTGTTATACAGTGGATGGAGAGTCATCCTTTATCTTTCTTAATTGAACATACAATAATGGGTATATCTTATAATTGACAACATCTTGGATTTTACTGCTATAGGGAATTATAAGCATGAGCTCAAATTTACTACAGTGAAAACTTGTAAATTGGGAGACAATCTTTTTTATCATGTTATTATCTGCTAAAGTATAAAATTATATTGATGTATTGCATATTTAAAGATAAGTGCCATTTTCAAATTAGAAATTTTCTTATATGCCTGTAGCATATCTTTTCAAAGTGTTAGAATATACTAGTAAAAGAGTCTCTTCGTTTAGACTTATACTTCTTAAAAGGCCAGAATTACTCTGTCATATAGGAAGCACTATGATAAGAAATTTAAGCAGAAGGATTTAAGCAGCTTTTCTTTTTTGTTGTTAATCCTCACGAGAGGATATTTTTCCCATTGATTTTTTGGGGGGGGGGCAAAGAGAGAGAGGAGGAGGAGGAGGAAGAGAGAGAGAGAGAGAGAGAGAGAGAGAGAGAGATAAGAGAAACATATCAGCCTGGATGGGCTGGGGATTGAATCTGCAACCCAAGTGCAAGCCCTTGACTGGGCCAGTGATGCTCTAACCACTGAGTAACACTGGCCAGGGCCAAGCTACTTTTTAAAAGTATTTTTAAAAAAATGTCAAGTGTACAATGTTTTGAAATGAATATTATATAGATAGATAGATTTCAGAGAGGAAGGGAGAGGGAGAGAGAGTTAGAAACGTCAATGATGAAAGAGAATCATTGATTGACTGCCTCCTGTATGCCTCACACTAGGGATTGAGCCCGGAATCCAGGCATGTGCCCTGACTGGGAATGGAACCGTGACCTCCTGGTTCATAGGTCAATGCTCAACCACTGAGCCACGACAGCTGGGCTACAGTATTCTTTTATTTATTTTGTTTTGTTAATCCTCACCTGAGGATATTTTTCCCATTGATTTTTTTTTTAAGGGTGAATGAAAGAGAGGGGGAGAGGCAGAGAGAGAGAAACATTGATGTGAGAGACACATTGACTGGTTGCCTCCTGCACACACCCCAACGAGGGCTGGAGATCAAGCCTGCAACTGAGGTACGTGCCCTTGACTGGAATTGAACCCGAGACCTTTCAGTGGGCAGGCCGATGCTCTAACCACTGAGCAGAATTGGTTAGGGCTTAGTACAATATATATAAAAGGTGTCCCAAAATTCACGCAAGAAGTAATTTTGATAGAAAACACAGGTTTATAATTAAAAATTGTAAATTTTTTATTGATTCATAAAGTATACAGTATAGGGTTATGTATGGAATAGCATATCGGGTAAGTGGCCTCCACGGCTTTGCTGGCACATACACACTCTTTTGTTATTGCCTGAGCAGCCGCATTTTCGAAGAAGAATGGTCTGATGATGCCTCCAGCCCAAAATCCGCACCAAACAGTGACACACTGTGGATGCATTTGTTTCTCAACAATCACTCGTGGATTTTCTGAACCCCAAATGCGACAGTTTTGTCGATTAACCAAGCCATCAAGATGAAAATGAGCCTCATCGAAATTTAGCCACATTTATGCAAAACGGTCATGGAAAATTTCAACAAAAGAGTGCATATGTGCCAACAGAGCCGTGGAGGCCATTTACCCGATATGCTATTCCATACATAACCCTATACTGTATACTTTATGAATCAATAAAAAATTTACAGTTTTTAATTATAAACCTGTGTTTTCTATCAAAATTACTTCTTGCGTGAATTTTGGGACATGCTTTATATTTTGGGACATGTTTTATATATATATTTAATTTTTTTTTTAGATATATTTTTATTGATTTCAGAGAAGAAGGGAGAGGGAGATAGGAACATCAATGATGAGAGAGAATCATTGATCGGCTGCCTCCTGCATGCCCCCCACTGGGGACGAGCCATTAACTCTGGCATGTGCCCTTGGTTGGAATCAAACCCGGAACTCTTCAGTCCACAGACCAATGCTCTATCCACTGAGCCAAACCAACTAGGGCAAAGTACAATATTCTTATTAGAAAAATAGTACCAGGTCTCTTAAATTTATTTATTTAAGCTTTTGCAAAAATTAATTGCAATTCAAAATTGTTCAGACCTATTGTGTTCAAGAATGGAAAAGAAAACCTTTGCTGACATAATTATTATAGACTAGTTGGAAAGATATTTGTCACACAAAAAGATATGAGATAGAATGAATCAAAATGATAGCTGTATAGTTATCCTGTATTAACTACTTAATTTAAATAATAAAGGTAGAGAATTTGAATTGTACAAGACAAGTATATAGAAACATGAATGTGTAAGTTCTAGATTTAGGAGCAATCTGTGGTTTGAGCTTTATGTAATGAAGTAACTTCCCAAAATTACACTATTATTATGTAATGTAATATAATACTACTATTATATTTTCTTGTCATAGAAAATTGCTTTATGGAATAAATGAAATTTCTGTGAAAGTGCCTTCTGTTTTTAAGCTTCTAATTAAGGAGGTAAGACTATTATTGTACATGTCTCAATATTTGTAATCAATAGATTTGTCAATTTGAAAAGAGCCATGATCTAAGTAATAAGACATTCTTAATTTTCTGTTTTCAAACTTTTACTAGTGGCCTGGTGCACAGATTCGTGCACATTGAAAGGAAATTAATTAGAAGAGATATTGTAATATCACTATTCGCTCTTTGTCTATAATAGAAGTGTCAGACATGAAAGAAAATTAGTAAAATGTATATGAAAATAATATATAAATTGATTAATAAATAATCACAACATGATATAACAACAAAGACATGATATAAAAACAAAAAATGATATAAAAACAAAAACATGATATAAAAACAAGTGATAAAAACAATGACTGATAAATTAATTAAACTTATTCTAATATCTCCCTGTATACCACATTAAGAGTAAAAACACTTTTAGAGTGCTTGACTAATTTCCCGTGTGATGAAATATTTACAACTTTAATGTCACACGCTCTTTGAACTCAAGAGAAAGCAACATATAGCTGACCATGTCTGAAAATGGGTCCAGGTAGGAATATTCCTACTTTGTCTAGAGTTTGTCCTTGTGATTTATTAATAGTCATCGCAAATGCTGGCATCACGGGAAACTGTCTTCGAATTAAATGGGAAGCCAGTGTCAGATGGGGACAAATCAATTCTTGGAATCAGAACAACCTCTCCCTCTGCAGATCCTGTTAATACTTCAGCTTTGATTATGTTAGGTCGCAACCTTTTGATAATAAATCTAGTACCATTACAAAGACCCCTTTTGCTATTAAGATTTCTCAGTAGCATGATTGCACCTACTTTCAATTTTAATTTATGACACAGCATTCCCGAAGGAGTAATACTATTAAGAAATTCGATGGGAAAATTTTCCTTTTCAGCATCATCTGTTGAATCGCTGGAATCATCACTCAAATAAGTGTGAAAATCTCCATCGAGTCTATCCAAAATTTCTTCATTTAATTTATGAACATGCTCATTTTTTGGACAAAGAATCACACGTTTAGATATATTTTTAATATTATCTATAGATATATTATTTTCAAAGGTAGCTTCAATAATAGATCCATTACAAATCATTTCAACAAAAACAACCAAATTCACATATCGACAATGACAGATGGAAAAACACGCGTGCAACTGGTGCCAGCGAGAGCTGTATATGTATCACGCATGTGCGAGTCAGTGTTTATTTTTAAATTGCCAGTGCATGTCATATGTACCCGCCGGTTGGTCAGTCGGACATACGTATGTGCATGCATACAGTCGGTCCCTTAGCCATATATATATATAGATTTCCAGTGCGTGTCATATGTACCGGTCGGATGGACATACAGTCGGTCACTTATCCTTATATATATATAGATTTATTTATTTTTATTGTTTCATTTTTTTTTCTTCCACTTGGAAGGTAAAGGTAATCTCAAATAATTTAGTGTATGACTTTCCTTTTTTATTTGTCTAATTTTTTTTGTTTTGTTTTCCTTTTCTGTAGATTAAAATTTTTTTTGTTCTCAGGAAATCACACATCTAAATCTTGCCTGATATTATAGATGTATACTCCTGCTTTTTGTTTTCTGATTTTTAAACAATTTATCATGTTGAATTTATTCATATGGCATTTTGAGGTACATTGTTGGAAACTGCCAGGGGTCTTAATCCAGCATCTAGAAGGGGTTCAGGAATCTGGAGAAGGGGCTGCTGTAAATGATTAGAGTCTAGAGACGAAACATAATTTTGGAAGGCATTTTGGGGAGCCAGAGACGACTTAGCCAAAGGAACCAAGTTCTCCTGAATCTCCGGACCCCTTGCTCTAATAAAATTGTGTTAATAAAACACAATTTGCCCTAAGGCAAGGTAGATATACATATCAAAGGCCAACGCTTAGTATACAGAATCCATTGTCATATTGGGGTAACTGCCTTCCGCTGTTCAGGTGTTTGGCCAGTAGGATGCAATAACGTAAATTGAAATGCCCTCAGCTGTCTGGCAGCAAGCAATCATCTATGCAAATCTTTAGGTGTGGGGAAATGCCCTTAGCCATCTCCAGCAGATTCAGCCCTGCTGAATCCCTAAGTTCCATCAACATTTTGATGAAACTTCTTGTATTTATGACATGCTGGAATTAGCTTCTGGCAGAAACTAGACATTGTACCGGAAGTTTGGAATACAAAACATGACCTGATGTTCATATTGAGAAATTTGCACTTTAACCTGGGAAGAAAACATGTCAGTAGTTACTGTAGTGACTGATGAGTGGTAATTGCTATAGAAGAGGTATGAATAAAGGTTGTTCATATAAAGGAAGGGAATAAGATATTGCCTAGCAGTTAGACTCTCCAATCTGTCTTTTATTTTATTTTATTTTATTTTGTTTAATTGTTTTATTGCTTAAAGTATTACAAAGAGTATTACATATGTCTCCTTTTTCCCCCCGCCCTTGACAATCCCCTGGCCTCCCCTACCCCCCAGTGTCTTATGTCCATTGGTTATGCTTATATGCATGCATACAAGTCCTTTGGTTGATCTCTTACCCCCGCCCCCCAACTCTCCCCGGCCTTCCCACTGTAGTTTGACAGTCTGTTCGAGGCTGCTCTGCCTCTGTATTTATTTTTGTTCATAAGTTTATAATGGTCTTTATTATCCATAAATGAGTGAGATCATGTGGTATTTTTCCTTCATTGACTGGCTTATTTCACTTAGCATAATGCTCTCCAGTCCCATCCATGCTGTTGCAAATGGCAAGAATTCCTTCTTTTTTACAGCAGCATAGTATTCCATCATGTAGATGTACCACAGTTTTCTAATCCATTCATCTACTGATGGGCACTTAGGCTGTTTCCAGCTATGGTGAATTGTGCTGCTATGAACATAGGGGTGCATATATCCTTTCTGATTGGTGTTTCTGTTTTTTTGGGATATATTCCTAGAAGTGTAATCACGGGGTCAAATGGGAGTTCCATCTTTAGTTTTTTGAGGAAACTCCATACTGTCTTCCATAGTGGCTGCACCAGTCTGCATTCCCACCAGCAGTGCACAAGTGTTCCTTTTTCTCCACATCCTCTCCAGCACTTGTCATTTGTTGATTTGTTGATGATAGCCATTCTGACAGGTGTGAGATGGTACCTCATTGTTGTTTTGATTTGCATCTCTCGGATAATTAGTGACTTTGAGCATGTTTTCATATGTCTCTTGGCTTTCTGAATGTCCTCTTTTGAAAAGTGTCTATTTAAGTCCTTTGCCCATTTTTTGATTGGATTGTTTATCTTCCTTTTGTTAAGTTGTATGAGTTCCCTATAAATGTTGGAGATTAAACCCTTATTGGTGGATAACATTGGCAAACGTGTTCTCCCATGCAGTGGGCTTTCTTGTTGTTTTGTTGCTGGTTTCTTTTGCTGTGCAGAAGCTTTTTATTTTGATGTAGTCCCATTTGTTTATTTTCTCTTTAGTTTCCAATGCCCTAGGAGCTGTATCGGTGAAGAAATTGCTTCGGCATATGTCTGAGATTTTGTTGCGTTTGGATTCTTCTAGTATTTTTATGGTTTCCCATCGTACATTTAAGTCCTTTATCCATTTTGAGTTTATTTTTGTGTATGGTGTAAGTTGGTGGTCTAGTTTCATTTTTTTGCATGTATCTGTCCAATTTTCCCAACACCATTTATTGAAGAGACTATCTTGACTCCATTGTATGTTCTTGCCTCCTTTGTCAAATATTAATTGAGCATATTGGTTCGGGCCGATTTCTGGGCTCTCTATTCTATTCCATTGACCTATATGTCTGTTCTTGTGCCAGTACCAGGCAGTTTTGAGAACAGTGGCTTTGTAATACAGCTTGATATCTGGTATTGAGATCCCACCTACTTTGTTCTTTCTCAGGATCGCTGCAGCTATTTGGGGTCTTTTTTTATTCCAGATGAATTTTTGGAGAGTTCGTTCTAGATCTGTGAAATATGCCGTTGGTATTTTAATGGGAAGTGCGTTGAATTTATAGATTGCTTTGGGTAGTGTAGACATTTTAATGATGTTGAGTCTACCAATCCAAGAACATGGTATGTTCTTCCATCTCTTTATGTCTTACTCTATCTCTTTTTTCAACGTCCTGTAGTTTTCTGAGTAGAGGTCTTTTACCTCTTTAGTTAAGTTTATTCCTAGGTATTTTAATTTTTTTGGTGCGATGGTAAATGGGATTGTTTTTTTAGTCTCTCTTTCTGTAAGTTCATAATTGATGTATAGAAATGCCATAGATTTCTTGGCATTAATTTTGTATCCTGCTTCATTGCCAAATTCATTTATTAAGTCTAATAGTTTTTTGATGGAGTCTTTAGGGTTTTTTATGTATAACGTCATGTCATCTGCAAATAAGGACAATTTTACTTCTTTTCCAATTTGGATGCCTTTTATTTCTTCTTCTTGTCTAATTGCAATGGCTAATAAATCCAGTACTATGCCGAACAGGAGTGGTGAGAGTGGGCATCCCTGTCTTGTTCCTGTTCTTAGGGGAAATGGTGTTAGTTTTTGTCCATTGAGTATGATGTTGGCTGTGGGCTTGTCATATATGGCTTTTATTATGTTGAGGTATGATCCTTCTATTCCCACCTTGCTGAGAGTTTTTATCAAAAATGGGTGTTGGATTTTGTCAAATGCTTTTTCTGCATCAATTGATATGACTATGTGGTTTTTTTCTTTCAATTTGTTTATGTGATGTATCACGTTTATTGATTTGCGGATATTGTACCATCCTTGCATCCCTGGGATAAATCCTACTTGGTCATGGTGTATGATCTTTCTGATGTACTACTGGATCCGATTTGCTAAGATTTTGTTGAGGATTTTGGCATCTATGTTCATGAGGGATATTGGCCTGTAATTCTCTTTCATTGTGTTGTCTTTGTCTGGTTTTGGTATTAGGGTGATGCTGGCTTCATAGAACGAGCTTGAAAGTGTTCCTTCCTCTTGAATTTTTTGGAATAGTCTGAGGAGGATAGGTTTTAGTTCTTCCTTGAATGTTTGGTAAAACTCCCCTGTGAAGCCATCTGGTCCTAGGCTTTTGTTTGCTGGAAGCTTTTTGATGACTGCTTCAATTTTTTCCATAGTTATTGGCCTATTGAGATTTTTGGATTCTTCCTGATTAAGTTTTGGAAGGTTGTATTTTTCTAGGAATATGTCCATTTCCTCCAGGTTGTCTAGTTTGTTGGAGTAGAGTTGTTCATAGTATTTTTTAACAATCCTTTGTATTTCTGTGGGGTCTGTTGTTATTTCTCCTATTTCATTTCTGAATTTGTTTCTATTTGGGTTCTCTCTCTTTGTTTCTTGGTGAGCCTGGCTAGAGGTTCATCAATCTTGTTTATCCATTCAAAGAAGCAGCTCTTGGTTTTGTTGATCTTTTGTATTGTTTTTTTGGTCTCTATGTCGTATATCTCTGCTCTGATCTTAATTATTTCCTTCCTTCTGCTTACACTGGGCTTTTCTTGTTGCTCTCTTTCTAGCTCTTTGAGTTGTAGGGTTAGGTAATTTGTTATCATTATTTCTTGTTTTTTGGAGTAGGCTTGTAAAGCTATGAACTTCCCTCTCAAGACTGCTTTCGCTGTGTCCCATAGGTTTTGGATTGTTGTGTTTTCATTGTCGTTTGTTGCCATGATGTTTTTTATTTTTTCTTTGATCTCTCTAGTAACCCAGTCATTGTTTAATAGCATGCTATTTAGTCTCCATGTGTTTGATTTTTTTGAATTGTTTTTATTGTAGTTGATTTTCAGTTTTATGCCATTGTGATCTGAGAAGATGCTTGATATGATTTCTATCTTCTTGAATTTAAAAAGACTTTGCCTGTGACCCAATATATGGTCTATCTTTGAAAATGACCCATGTGCACTTGAGAAGAATGTATATTCTGTGGCTTTGGGGTGAAATGTTCTGAAGATGTCAATTAATTCCATCTGATCTAGTGAGTCATTTAGAATTGATGTTTCTTTGCTGGTTTTTTGTTTAGAGGATTTGTCCAATGGTGATTGTGGGGTGTTAAAGTTCCCTACTATGATTGTATTGCTGTCAATCTCTCCCTTGATCTCCTCCAGAAGTTTTCTTATGTATTTGGATGCTCCTATATTTGGTGCGCATATGTTTACCAGAGTTATTTCTTCCTGTTGGATTGCTCCCTTTAGTATTATGAAGTGGCCTTCCTTATCTCTTTTTATGTCCTTTACTTTGAAATCTAATTTGTCAGATATAAGTATTGCTACCCCAGCTTTTTTTTCGTTTCCATTCGCCTGAAAAACCTTTGTCCATCCCTTCACCATCAGTCTGTGTGTGTCTTTTTTTTTTTTGAGGTGAGTTTCCTGTAGACAGCAGATATATGGGTCATGGTTTCTTATCCACTCAGTTACCCTATGTCTTTTGATTGGGGCATTTAATCCATTTACATTTAAAGTTATTATTGATAGATACTTGTTTGTTGCCATTTTTATTCTTTACCCCTGTGTCCCTTGTTTCCTATTTTTTCTTTTTACAGCAGACCCTTTAGCATTTCTTGCATTGCTGTTTTGGTGGTAATAAACTCCCGTAGTCCTTTTTTGTCTGTGAAGCTCCTGATTTCACCCTCAATTTTGATTGATAGCTTTGCTGGGTACAGTATTCTTGGATTCAGACCCTTCCTTTGCATGACTTTGTATATTTCATTCCATTCCTTTCTTGTCTGATGTGTTTCTGTTGAGAAATCAGTAGCTAGTCTGATGGGGGATCCTTTGTAGGTAACTTTCTGTCTCTCTCTGGCTGCTTTTAAGAGTCTTGCTTTGTCGTTGGTGTTTGCCAATTTAATTATAATGTGCCTTGGCATCGGTCTTTTGGGGTTCATTGTGTTTGGGACTCTGTGAGCTTCTTGGATTTGTGTGACTGTTTTCTTGCCTATATCAGGGAAGTTTTCTGTCATTATTTTTACAAACAGGTTTTCTATTTCTTGCTCAGTTTCCTCTCCTTCTGGCACTCCTATTATGCGGATGTTGTTTCGTTTCGTGTTGTCCCAAAGTTCTCTTAGGCTCTCCTCTTGCTTTTTGTTTGTTTGTTTTTTTAAATATATTTTATTGATTTTTTTACAGAGAGGAAGGGAGAGAGATAGAGAGTTAGAAACATCGATGAGAGAGAAACATCAATCAGCTGCCTCCTGCACATCTCCCACTGGGGATGTGCCCGCAACCCAGGTACATGTCCTTGGCCGGAATCGAACCTGGGACCTTTCAGTCCGCAGGCCGGCGCTCTATCCACTAAGCCAAACCGGTTTCGGCAACTCCTCTTGCTTTTTAATTTTTTTTCTAGAAGCTGCTCTGCTTGGGTATTTTTTCCTACCTTGTCTTCTAGCTCACTGATGCGGTCCTCTGCTTCTTCTAGTCTACTGTTGATGCTTTCTATTGAGTTCTTTATAGCAGTGATGTGATTTTTCATTTCTTCTTGGTTCTTCTTCATTTCCTCTTGGTTCTTACACATATTGTTGAATTTGTCTTCCATTCTTTTCATCCCCCTTATGACCATTTCTCTGAATTCTTTCTCTGACAGGTTGCTTGCCTCCATTGCCTCCATTTCGTTTACTTCCTTTTCTGGTGATGCCTGTTTTTCTTTCATATGAGGGCTGTTTCTTTGTCTCCCCATGATCTCTCTTCTCCAGGTGTTTGGTTATGTAGTTCTCTCTCTGCTGCGTTGATTTAAAGGCACAAAATACAACGCAACAAGGCACAACGCACAAGGCACTGAACACAAATGTATTCATGATACTAATAACCCCGAATAAAGGTGACCACCAGTGCAAAGAGAATTAGGGGATAAGGAAGAAAGAAGAGAAAAAGAAAAAAGATAAAAAGAAAGAAAGAAAAAAAAGGAGTGCAAAAATGAAATTGGGAAAAGGGAAAAAAAATAAGAGAGAAAAGAAAGGGAAGGAAATAGAAGAGGGGAAGAAACTATTATATGGGGAGAAAATTCCAATAGAACAGCCACTAAACCCAACAAATTCTAGCAACAGATCCCTGGAGATGAATGCAGTCTACAAATAACAACTAATATCAAGCGAGGCGAGGGAAAACAGAAGCCAAAAAATAACGGGGGGGTAAAAAAAACCAACAGAAAAAGAAAAAGCAAAAGCAAAACAGTCTCACAAACAAGCATAAAAAAAACCCCCCAATATACTCAACAATCAAGCAAACAACAACAAAATGACAGAGAGAATGAAAAATTGGGGTAATGAAGAAAGATAAGAGAGAGGTGTATATGGATTTAGAGCAGGGGATTGGAAATTAGATATATAAGTAGGGTGAAATTTTAACAGGGGGTAAAAAGAAGGAATAGGGAAAATCTAAAGCAGTAATAGGGTAAGAGAAACAGGACAACAAAAGGGGAAAGTGAGGGAGAGAGTTTTGGCATAAAGGTAAAGTTGAGGTAGAGAAAAATGATGCTAAAGGAAAGATGAAAATAGAATGTAGAACACTAATCCCAAAATAAAGAGAAAATAAAATGACACTTTAAAAAAAGGTAAAATGGTAGTAGTAATAATACTGGTTAAGATCAAGTTAGCTATATTGAGTGAATACTTTTAGTAGAAATAAAAGATTTTCATCAGTTGCTGAGAGTGAGTATATGATGTTGCTTTAGAACAGGGGTGGGCAAATAAATACAGATGTTCATGCAAAATATAAATGATAATCTATGGTTACCGTAGCAGGGGTGGGCAAACTTTTTGACTCGAGGGCCACAATGGGTTCTTAAACTGGACCGGAGGGCCAGAACAAAAGCATGGATGGAGTGTTTGTGTGAACTAATATAAATTCAAAGTAAACATCATTACATAAAAGGGTATGGTCTTTTTTTTAGTTTTATTCATTTCAAACGGGCCGGATCCGGCCTGCGGGCTGTAGTTTGCCCACGGCTGCTTTAGAACATACCAAAGTATAATGATTAGGAATTAGAAAGCCTGGTTTGTAATATGGTTCCATCGGTAACTAGCTTTGATCATCAGAAAATCTCTCTCTTTGCTGCTCCTTTACTTATAAAAGTGGAGCAAGTCCTTTCTGATGATCTCATGCTGATTATCTAAATAAAAGTTAGAAAACAGAAAACTAAGAATGTCTTCTTATTATTTAAATTGTGGGTCTTTATAATTTGGAAGTAAAATGGGACTATATATGAGAAGTGCCTTGAAAAGTACAGAAGCTTTAGTTTTACGACATTGGGGTAGTACTAGTTGCCCAAGGGTACCATAGAGCTTACTAGGTGTACCGGTTAGTAATGGTGGATTTTGTAATCAAAGAAAACACGATAATTTCAAGAGAAACATCAGAAGTCCTTTATTCAAAGTAATGTCCATCGCTAGCTACACATTTCCCCCATTTTTCAGGTAATTTGTGGATACCGTCCCAATAGAAATTTTCTTGTTTTGAGGCAAACCATTCAGTGACCCAATTTTTCACTTCTTTATACGTTTTGAAGTGCTGCTCAGAAAGTATGTGTGCAGTTGATCGGAACAAATTGTAATCTGAAGGAGCAAGGTCTGGTGAATATGGTGGGTAGTTTAATACTTCCCAGGCAAGACCTTTTAACGTGTCTTTAACTGGTTTTGAAGTGTGTGATGGTGCGTCATCATGAAGCAAAATTACTTTGCCGTGTCTTCTGGAACATTCTGGTCGTTTTACAATTAAAGCGTGGTTCAAATTGATTATTTGTTGTTGGTAGCAATCAGTATTAACAATTTCACCTGGTTTTAGAAGCTCATAATATACCACACCTTTCTGATTCCACCAAACGCAGAGCATTGTCTTTTTCCGAAGCGATTTGGCCTTGCAGTCGGTGTTGATGGTTGACCTGGCTCAACCCATGATTTTGTGTGTTTGGGATTCTCAGAATAAATCCACTTTTCATCACCAGTCACAATCTGATGCAAAAAAGACTTTCTTTGGTGCCATTGAAGCAACATTTTACTGGTGACTTTTTGGTTTTCCATTTGTCTTTTGTTCAGTTGATGTGGCACCCATTTTCCTTCCTTTAAAATCTTTCCCATTGCTTTTAAAGGATCAGAAATTGTTTGCTGAGCAACATTTAACCTTTCTGCAAGTTGTTTTTGAGTTTGACATGCATCTTCCTATATAATAAAGAGGTAATATGCAAATTGACCCTCACGCCCTTGTGTCATCACAAGATGGCCGCACCCAGGTTGTCAGAAGAAGGCCGGCAGGAGAGGGCAGTTGGGGGCAATCGGGCCACCAGGGGAGCAGTTAGGTGTCAATCAGGCTGGCTGGGGAGTGGTTAGGGGACAGTCAGGCAGGCAGGCAGGTGAGTGGTTAGGAGCCAGCAGACCCGGATTGTGAGAGGGATGTCCGACTGCCAGTTTAGGCCCGATCCCTGTGGGATTCTCAGAATAAATCCACTAAACTGGCAGTCGGACATTCCCCGAGGGGTCCCAGATTGGAGAGGGTGCAGGCTGGACTGAGGGACACCCTTCCAGTGCACGAATTTCGTGCACTGGGCCTCTGGTCATCCAATAATGCTTGTAATTGTTGGTCTTCAAACTTTCTCAGTTGACCTGGATGTTCTTTGTCTTTCACATCGAAATCATCACTTTTAAAGCGTTTAAACCAGCGTTCACAAGTATCTTGAGGTGGAGCATGTTCATCATAAGCTTCCCGAAGTATACGATAACTTTTTCTTCAAAATAAAGTAATGAATTAAAACTTGCTGCAAATGCTCTTTTTTTGGCATGAAATTTGACATTTTTAAGCGTAAAAATATCTATGATGTTAACACCTTCAGCAAATTTGACATACGAAGTTTTGAAGCTTGCTGTCAATACAACAAAATAGCATACATATCAAATTGCATACATATCAACATATGTGTAACACCATCTATTGAAAAAAACTATGCATTATTAACTGGTACACCTAGTATCCTATAGTATCTTGTTGGTTGCTTCTTAAATAAAAAGATGGAAAATCTGTATGGTTATAAGCATTTTATTCACTTTGACTTAAAATCTTGTGTTTTTTTTTAGGTTCTCAACCCATTTTACATTTTCCAGCTGTTCAGTGTTATACTGTGGTGCACTGATGAATACTATTACTATGCTTTAGCTATTGTGATTATGTCTGTAGTATCAATTCTAAGTTCTCTATATTCCATTAAAAAGGTAAGTTCAATTTATTATTGATTTCACAACTGTATTTATATTTTGTAAGGTGCATAGAATAGTGCTTGATACAAAGTAATACTCAATACAGATTTTCTTTTAGTTATGAATATGTCCCTTTTTTTGAGGTAGGGAAGGCAAATGTTTTTTAGAGTCAGTTTATTACTTGACTACTTAGAGGCCATAGCAGGGGTCTATCGTTGTTTATCATAGGCTGGTTCTAGTGTTTTCAGGGATCTAGTGCTTCTTATTTTGTCTTTAGCTAAAACATCGTATAGTTTTTTAAATCTTTTAGTCTTGACGTTTTTAAGGGCAGAGTTATAAGCATTTATTTTATTAACTTTATTTTATAGTACCCTTTTTAATATATTGAAGAGTGGTTTATATTAGCTAGTTTTTATTTTTAATTTATTTTTCTTATTTCAGCAATATATTATGTTGCATGACATGGTGGCAGCTCACAGTACTGTGAGAGTTTCAGTTTGCAGAGTAAATGAAGGTAAGTACTTTAGGTGACTCTTGACAAAAATAATCCAAAAATGATTTCCATTAAGCACTAATATATGAAACAAGCCCATGTGTTATATATACATTTATTTCTTAAGAAATAATATATGTGTGAATTTGTACTCATCTCTGAGTTTGTATCATATTAATTCATTTATATGAAATTGTATTTTTCTTTTTCTACAATGTAACAGCTACTATACTAGGCTCTGGGGATGCAGTGATTATCAAGAAGGACATAGTCGTTGCGTCACTGAACTTCATACTAGCTGGAAAGACAGATGATAAATCGTGAAAATAAAGTGTGACAAATGCAGGGAGCGTATTAGATATTAGAGCTCATTTACTGTAGATGTCAGGGATGGCTTTAAAAAAGTATTTTTTAAGTGGTTGAATTAGATAAGAGGTAGGTGAGAAGATAGTATGGTGGGGATGAGTGAGGGAGAAGAAGAGGGTTCTAAGTGCCCAAAGGCCTGGAGTTTGGTCACTGTAATAACTAGAAGAAATTCAGTGTGGCAGATGTAGAAAGTTGATGATGTACAGCCTTCTAAGGTATGTTGAAGAATTTTGACTTATTCCAAAATGTAATGGACAGCCATTGAAGGGTTTTAAACAGGGGAGTGATCTGATCATTATTAGCCTTTCTGAAAAAAATTATTCTGGCTGCCATGTTCACACTAGTTTAGAGGGGAGTAATGCTGAAGGCATGAAATGGATCAAGTTGAAGGTTGTGGAAATGGAGAGAAATGATGTGGGTTTGAAAGCTATTTGTAGGGCCATGGAACAGGATTTTACGATTCATTAGATGCAAGGTGGTAGAGTGGTGTCAGGCTGGGGGATGGATGTTTAATTAACATAGTTTAATTAAATAGAAGGAGAAGCAGAATCTTAGGGAAGGATAATGTTTTGGACATGTTAGTTTGGTGAGATATTGAAGAGGTAAAGGAGATACGGGGGAGGTAGCACAGCATCATGGGCCTTGGGGACCATAGCTGCTTAGATTTGTGAGGAACACCAAAGCAGTCTCCATTTTCTTGGCTCAGTATACCTCATCCAAGTGTAAACAGTTTGGCCTAGCGGGTTACTCCTTCCCTGTGCTTCCTGGTCACTTGCTATTTTAGCTGGGAGTATCTGTCTCTCTCCCCTACCTGTAATGTTAGATATGTCAGATTATTGGTGCTCCTCCTCTTCCTGCTCTGCTGCTGCTGGAGATAATTGGGATGCTAGGACATATGTACCATTCAATTTGTATCGTCCTATCCCCTTTGTATAGTCTATCAGATCATTGATATTTTATTTCCTGGTAGACCTAAGAGGAGTTGAATTTCAAGTGGTTTTAACAGCTTTAAGAGTTTTAAAAATAGGTATCTTGCTTAAAAATGAAGATTATTGTATCTATGTACTAAATATTAGAATCCTTTAAAAGTTTTTTCCTCATAGCTTAGTAAACTAGTTCTTTGTTGTTGTTGTTTTTGTGTGTGTGTGTTTGTTTATTTTATGAAGGAAAGAGTGTCCTACACACTGTCACAAACAATAGTTTTCTTACCCATTTTTGTTTACAAACTAATGTAACTGTCTTCTGAGCATAGTATTAAACCTAGGTGGGAAAAAGAGAGAGAGAGAGAGAGAGAATGTCCAAATACAGGGTGTCTCAAAAAAATGTATACACACTATAAAGGCAGTGTTTATTAAAATACATTTCATTTTCAAAATGAAATAGAATCTACAGCTATCAGCTGCTAAAGTATGTATACATTTTTTGGGGAAACCCTATATAAGGCAATCCTAAAGAAAAACCTTTTACATGGGAAGATCTTTTAAAAAATCTTTAGCTAACTTGAATATAGTATACACATTTCTAAGGAAATAGTGAAATGGATACTATATCACAATATTTATTTTATAAATTCATTTAAAATAATGTCTAAAATATTAGGACTATTTTAGGAATAGTGAGAACACAGTGAGACTTTCTAGGTTATAAAAAGTGGCAACAAGAAGAAGAATGCTGTAAAAAATGCTGTTAAAAGAGAAAGTAGGGGGGGAAACCAAGATGGCGGCATAGGTAAACACCTGAAATTGCTGCCTCGCACAACCACTTCAAAATTACAACTAAAAGACAAAACAGACATCATCCAGAACCACAGGAAGGCTGGCTGAGTGGAAATTCTACAACTAGAAGGAAAGAGAAAAGCACACTGAGACTCAGAGGAGGAGTGGAAGTAAAGTGCAGAGGTATGGAGGCGCACGCGGAAAGGGCTGTCAACTGAGGACACGGCTGTCTTTTTCAATCGGGAGGGAGATACAAGCTCCCGACGGCTCTGAACTCCAGTTCCGGGCAGTCTCTGGGGACCCAGACTCATACGGGGAGAAACTTAAGGGCGGCTTTCTCTCAGAGGTGCTTGCAGCGATTACCGTGGGACACTGAGACCCGGGACCTCTTAGGGCAGGGCTGAGGATCAGCCACAGCTGTTTGCTCCGCCCTGTTGATTCCCTGAGACCCCGCCCCACCCAAGCTGTGCGCAGAGGCTTTTGCATATGAATGGCTTGGCCCTCTGCAATCTAAAATTACCTAACAAACTGCAGCTGGGTCAGAGAGACCCAGACATCCAAAAGAAGGCCCAAGGCCCCACAGCAGCTTGCATTGCTTCACAGCTGGGCCTCATCTGGGCACCTCCAAATCCCAAATAAAGAAGAGGAATCTGCAGAGCTCTCCATAGCTCCTGCTGGGTAGCCTCAGGCAAAGGCTAAATTAGCACCTCCTTCGAGATCCAAGTGCCAGTGTACCCAGTGGTCAGAGTGGGACCATCCCGATTACAACTCCTCAGGTCCATAAGGGACACACTCAGGGGGCAGACTCAGTGAGCACCAAAGACCCACTGAAGCAAGTCTTGCCCCATAAGGGTGTCTCCAGCACAGAAGTTCTCCCATTGTAGACACAGCTGATTCTCACAGCCAGTTGGCCTGGAGGTCAATTCCTCCCAGTGAAACCAACAACAATTAAGGCTTAACTACAACAAGACTGTGCACACAGCCCACAAAGGGGTGCACCAAGAGTGTCCACCTCAGGTAATTGGGGAGGCTGAGCCACTGGGCCCTATAGGACACCTAGCACACAAAGCCACTCTATCAACACAGGGAAGCAGCCAAAATGCGGAGACAAAGAAACAGGTCACCAATGACAGAAATGGAGCAAAGCCAACTACTGGATATAGAGTTCAAAACCACGGTTATAAGGTTTTTCAAGAATTTTCTAGAAACCGCCGATAAATTTAGTGAGACCCTCAATAAATCTAGTGAGACCTTTGAGGATATGAAAAAGGACCAACTAGAAATTAAGTATACACTGACTGAAAAAAAGAATATTATACAGAGATCCAACAATAGACTAGAGGATCATAAGAATCAAGTCAAAGATTTGAAATACAAAGAAGTAAAAAACACCCAACCGGAAAAGAAAAAAGAATCCAATATATGAAGATAGTGTAAGGAGCCTCTGGGACAACATCTGAATTATGGGGGTGCCAGAAGAAGAGAGAGAGCAAGATATTGAAAACCTATTTGAAGAAATAATGACAGAAAACTTCCCCTACCTGGTGAAAGAAACAGACTTACAAGTACAGGAAGCGCAGACAACCCCAAACAAAAGGAATCCAAAGAGGACCACACCAAGACACATCATAATTAAAATGCCAAGGGCAAAAGAAAAAGAGAGAATCTTAAAAGCAGCAAGAGAAAAACAGTCAGTCACCTACAAGGGAATACCCATGCGACTGTCAGCTGGTTTCTCAACAGAAACTATGCAGGCCAGAAGGGAGTGGCAAGAAATATTCAAAGTGATGAATAGCAAGAACCTACAACCAAGATTACTTTACCCAGCAAAGCTATCGTTCAGAATTGAGGGTCAGATAAAGAGCTTCACAGATAAGAAACAGCTAAAGGAGTTCATCACCACGAAACCAGTATTATATGAAATGCTAAAAGGTATTCTTTAAGAAGAGGAAGAAGAAGAAAAAGGTAACGATAAAAATTATGAACAACAAATACATATCTATCAATAAGTGAATCTAAAAATCAAGTGAATAAAAAATCTGATGAACAGAATAAACTGGTGAATATAATAGAATCAGGGGCATAGAAAGGGAGTGGACTGACAATTCTTAGGGGTAAAAGGGTGTGGGGGTGCGGAAAGAGACTGGACAAAAATCGTACACACAATGTCCTATGGATGAGGGTGGGGGTGGGGGTAAGGGCAGAGGGTGGGGTGGGAACCGGGTGGAGGGGAGCTATGGGGGGGAAAAAGAGGAACAACTGTAATAATATGAACAATAAAGATTTAATAATAAAAGAGGCAACCCAAAAAAAAAAGAGTAGCTAAAATTTTCAATGCTTCTGTTTTCAAGGGATTATGGAAATCCGAGTATGTTTACCCATTGCAGGGGATCTCAGTAGGACTTACTATTTTCTGAATGGGCTATTAGCTAAAATTGATCCTTAAGTGTTGTAATGAATGTTGGAGCCCACCCACCTTGTTTGGTCAGAGAGGACTTGGCATTACCTGTGCACAGTTAGTTTCCTGTCGGGACAAACTAGCCGCCATTAAACACCATGCTGTGTTAGCCTAAGGCCGTGGTTGGCAAACTGCGGCTCTCGAGCCACATGCGGCTCTTTGGCCCCTTGAGTGTGGCTCTTCCCCAAAATACCACGTGCGGGCGTGTACGTACAGTGCGATTGAAACTTCGTGGCCCATGCGCAGAAGTTGGTATTTTGTGGAAAAGCCACACTCAAGGGGCCAAAGAGCCGCATGTGGCTCGAGAGCCGCAGTTTGCCGACCACTGGCCTAAGAAATAATCATTTTATTTGTTGAAACATTTTGTTTATTGGAATTTTTCTGTTAACTCCATTATATTTGACATCTCATTGAGATCAGATGACCTTTTGTTTGCTTATGTTTATTCTAAGTTAAAAAATATTTTTTTCCCACTTTTTTCTTTTTTCTTTCTTTAAATCCAGAAAAAGAAGAGATCTTTTCTACAGAACTTGTGCCGGGAGATGTTATGGTCATTCCATTAAATGGGACTATCATGCCTTGTGATGCAGTACTTATTAATGGTACTTGCATTGTAAATGAAAGCATGTTAACAGGTAAACTAAATGAAATGAGGAAAAATCAGATGAGTTGTTTATGAGAGTAGATTAAGTGGTTGCTGATGAATCTATTTCAAAATTAGCTGTGCTGTTTATCTTTTCTTTATGAATGTTATGAATGTCATGGATATTGAAGTGATTTTTTTATTTTTATTTTTATTCTGAGGGAACCAAATTCTGTATTATACTCAGCTGTGATACTAAGTCACCATGCTCGTCATCACTGCATTTCTTGGCATGCTCCTGTTTACTCTTTTTCATATGAGGAAATGCTTTATAGTAAGGGAAGAAAAAAGAAGCCCTTGCCTACAGAGAATGCAGTATATTTGCTTCCTTATTTGGTGTGTAAACAGTGGGACTAAACACTGTATTTTTCTTAAAGTGGGGAGAAGTAGACTTCAAAATGATTTTTTTTTTGAAATCCACAATCTGAAGATAGAGTTCTATATCTTTTTTATCATATGAATTTTTTTACTGTCATAGTCAGTCTGGCGAGAAAGTGATTCCTATATAATGTTTTCAAACTTAAGAATCTTTTCTTAAAGCACACTCACACATAAATATCCCCACACGCTTGTTGGCTTGAAGCGAGAATTGTGATGCTACACAGAATTAAATTTCAGTGTTAAAAAGAATTTGTTTGTTAATTGTTTGAGAGAACTACCATACTACCGTAGTATTATCTCCCTTCTCCAGATGCGTGCGTGCGTGTGTGCGTCTGGGGGTTAGGAATAGGTCTTCACATCTCTGTGTGCTGGAGGCTGCAGAGCGCTTTCCAGTTCAGTTCTTAGGGATAAGACAACAGCTGCTGGGGCTAAGGCAACTCTTACCTGTTTTCCTTATTTGAAACTTGACACAGTCATTTAAAAATCATTATCTTTGAATCAGATCACTTCAGGAATTATTGTGGGAGACAAGATTTGATATATTGGCTTAAGGAAATGGGTAGCCAAAAAACTAATTTAGTAAGTTATGTTATCCATTATGAGAACTCTACTTTAGTAGCAATTGTAAACAGTATGATAACATTTAGGTTATTTAACACTTCAAGTTGTATGTGTTTGCCACTGATTTCTATGCTTTAACTTATGATTTTTGTTTTTAAGGAGAAAGTGTTCCAGTGACAAAGACGAATTTGCCAAATCCTTCAGTGGACATAAAAGGAATGGGAGATGAATTATATAGTCCAGAAATACATAAACGACACACTTTGTTTTGTGGGACTACTGTTATTCAAACTCGTTTCTACACTGGAGAGCTTGTCAAGGCCATCGTAGTTAGAACAGGTAAGAACATATCTCTTCTTGCATATTTGACACCTACTGAACGTTTAACTTTTGAAAGCCATATGACACTAGTAGCTACTATATTTATTCTGTTTTGAATATTGTGATAACTATGTATGATGCCACTTGGGGTACTGGAAATATCGAGGAGAACACTATGTAAATTATATGATTGTCTAACCACTAAGCTATACACCTGAAGCCAATATATCTATCTATATATAAAAAAGCCTAAGTGACTGTTCAACTAGTAGCTATGACATGCACTGACCACCAGGGGGCAGATGCTCAATGCACAGGCATGGAAACATGGAACAGACTGATGAATCTCAGAGGGAAGGGAGGTGAGGGGAGGATGGGAAGAAATTAACCAAAGATCTTACATGCATACTGCAGGGTATCAGGCCGAAACCGGCCGTCCGACATCCCCCAAAGGGTCCTGGACTGTGAGAGGGCGCAGGCCAGGCCAAGGGACCCCACTGGTGCACGAATCCATGCACTGGGCCTCTAGTAATACATAAATGAATAAATGAATGAATAAATAAATAAATACTCTCTTCTGAGAGATAATTCTCATTTTTTAATAAAAATATAAGTAATTTTCTTCTTGAAATTTTTTAAAAGGATTTAGTACTTCCAAAGGACAGCTTGTTCGTTCCATATTGTATCCCAAACCAACAGATTTTAAACTCTACAGAGATGCCTACTTGTTTCTTCTGTGTCTTGTGGCGGTGGCTGCCATTGGGTTTATCTACACTATTATCAATAGCATTCTAAATGAGGTATGTACATGGAACTCTTAGTAGGGTTTGAGTTTTAATTATCACATGTGACTACTGAGGATTTGAAAAGTGGCTAGTGAGGCTGAAGAACTAAAATTTTAATGTAATTTAAATTAACTTTTGAAAGCCATATGACACTAGTAGCTACTATATTTGGAAGTACAGATACAGAACATTTCCATCATAGCAGGAAGTGTTTTTTGAATGGCTTTGGTTTAGATGGTCTTTCACTTGCTCTTTTGTGACTTAAAAAAAGGAGGGGTGACCACATGCCAAAAGCTTTATTTTTCTCTTTTTTTTAACTTCTGGGGATATATAGCATTAAAATTATTTGGCTATTACTTAATTAAAAGATACCAGCTGAGGGACCTTGTCCAAATTTTCTCTTTTTCTATCCTCTTGTAAAAAATTGGAACAGTAACAGTTGCTTGGTTAGAAAGAAGTCAGTAATCTTAAAAAAA